>NC_061096.1:8460744-8463244 GCF_015104395.2 Macrobrachium nipponense
CTCTCTCTCTCTCTCTCTCTCTCTCTCTCTCTCTCTCTCTCTCAGGAATAAATACGTACTGTAATTTGAGTCTTTCACCACGGGTGTATCAGTAAATGTGGTAGACATTGTGTGCGTGTTTAAAAAAAATGTGCAGTACACACACATTCCGATGTTTCGGTTTTTGGAATTTTTCAGATTTCGGAAATGTGAGGTCAGATGCATAATCAAACAAACACCACTACTGCAGCAAAAACATTTTTTCCCTTTATGTTTTCAATATTGTTATTTATTAATTACAGTTTATTTAAATAAATATTATATATACTGTTAAATGAATGTGAGAAATAATTAAGATCACCTATAATAAAATAGTGGGACAATTATTACCATATGTTCACTAATAGGTATTATTTTCAAAACAAACATTCCGTAAAACACAAAAAATATATGTACATAACAATCAAAATATAATAATGTTTTGCAGTTCAACTTGTGAATTTTAACAATAAGTATGACTATATAATATATTTCACCATATCGATCTTGAAGTTGAAGAGTCGTAAAATTCTGAGGATGGTCCGGGAAAAGGATTTGTACTTTGTGATTACGTATCGCTACAACACCATGTGGTATTTTTCATACCACTATATTGATGACGCATCGCTACGGACACACTGGTATTTCATACCACTATACGTTAAATTTAAAAATGATCATATTATATCATTGGTTTTTCACGAAGGAATAACTTATAGTTAAATAAAGAAAATTATGTTGAGTAATTTTTGCCGTCAGCAGTCAGAAAATCACGAACATGATAAAGTTCAAACCTAGTGCCATCCATGCATATGTTCTATAATAGAACAGAAGCAGATGGGCAGTCATTGGATAACAGATCTCCATGGCTACCAACCAACCAATCAGGTGTTAGTTATACTACTCTGTAATTTCTTAGAATGAACGTTTACACACACGAAGCTAACGATGATGTGTGTGTTTTGCATACAGTACGTAGTTTTAGTTTTTATTAGTGCAAGTATTTTACTGATTTCATGAAGAATAGAATAATTCCTTCTCATTACTTTGAATGCAAAATGGCTTGAAGATTCTTCCGCAAAAAGAAGAGAAAAAAAATTTCTTTAGAAGATGATACCTATTTACTAACGCAGTTGACATACCTTCAAAACAAAATTCAGCTCTTTAATCTCTGGAAAAATGTTAATCTTTCTGTCTGCTGGTCACACCCTTTACATCCCCGGCGACTAACAACAACAAATTTTTTTTTTTTTTTTTTCCAAGATGTAGGTATTACCTGTAGGGACAGCACATTTTTTAACAGTATGCCCATACACACACAGTTGCGCGTGTGCTAATACCTATTGGTTTCAGAGACTCAAGTTAGAGTATAGTTGAGAGGAGAGAGAGAGAGAGTGAGTTCATCCTAGATGCCCTTGGTTCATCTCTCTAATCTCTCAAGGAATGTTAAGATTTGTTCCCCGCCATTTGCATTATTTTGGTTTATACAACATGTTTAACTGTTGTAGACTAACCCATCTATAATTTCCAAAATCAGTTAATTAAGGCACAATACCGAAGGATTTTTACTTTTTGTTTACTCGGTAAAAAGAACATTTGTTACTTGAACTATTATGTTTTCTTAGGATACACAGGTAAGTGAAAATTTATTAAAGTAAATGCGTTGATTTAAAGGAAAAAGTTATTTTGGTTGTTTTATCACTGCCACAAACCCATAACAATGCAGTGTATGTATGATAATTCTAAACTATTATATTCGCTACCAAAATAACGATGATATTTTGTAATGAAAATGAATGTTACATATATTCCAAACATTATTACTACGTAGCTTGAATAGTACTATAAAAATTTGGAAAGATAATCTTGCTGTGAACGCTACCATAATTTGATTTTCATATACGTACGTACATTTTGTCAGCTGGCTGGCCTCGCATAGATAAAAGTTGATTTCACTGATATGGAATTACTCCACGAATAGCCTTTTCATTATGAAGATATGACGATAATATATATGGTAAAAAAATGCTTTTACGTATTTCGTTTACGCTTCATCGCCAATAACAAACAGCAATACTTACGATAATCTATGACAAATAGAGTTTGTATGACTTCATTGTTCAGAGAAGTTATATACGAATTACTGCCAAAATAATAATGAAGTTCGAATTAATTTTAGCCTTAATGTTATTACTACCGTAATTACACTACTACTACTATTAAAATTTCTAAAAGTTTATCAAACAAAAAATGTCGCTTTGAACGCAACCGTATACATAAACCATTTTTGTAAAGTTAGGTATATGCTTACATTTTGTGGCTGGCCTCTCCGACGATAAGTTGAGTGCATTGATGTGGAATTATTCTTTGAATAGGCTATTTATTATGAAGATATGACTATAATATAGAAGGTAAGAATGGTTTTATTACCTTTATTGTCAGTCAATATCATAATGTGAATCTGTTCCTGTAGGTTGGTGGT
>NC_061096.1:8473244-8596878 GCF_015104395.2 Macrobrachium nipponense
AGGTGAACACAACTGCTAAAACCCCTTAAACAGCAAGGAAAGTTCCCAGGATGAGGAAATGTCGATACCTCTAAGACCTAACACTAAACTCAGGGCCGCCCTGTGGCCTCTAATGGTGGAAACAGACAAGCCTTTCTCATCCCAGAGGAAGATAAAAAAGTCTGGTATGTGCTGAATAGAGGTTCTGGGTGGAGAAAAACCCTTTTTACAACACCAATTACAGTAGATCGCCACTGGCCTTAGTAAACAGCAGAGGCAGACTTTCTGAGACTGCTGGAAATATGTCCTGCTGGCTTCTGAAAAAAGCCTCTCGCTAGGAGGAGATACTTGATACCCTCCAACTGTGAAGAGACAGGGATTCTACTGACTGGTGGAATCTTTCTGTGTATGGCTGACAAAGATGCTGCTGCCACGGGGGAATCTCCCTTGGTACCTCCGACAACAATGACAGCAGATCCGGAAACCATTCCGCTTGCGACCACAGAGGAACTGCCAATGTCATCCTGAGACACTGCGAACTCATCAGCCTGTTCAGGACTTAGGGGATCAAACAAAGCGGAGGGAAGACATACACCTCCAGATTGTCCCAGGGATGTTGGCACGCATCCTCCGCTAACGCCAGAGGTTCCGGAACCACCGAACAGAATACCTCCAGTTTCCTACTGAACCTGGAAGAGCCTGTCTGCCACGGCCTGATGGAAAGACCATTCTGTGGCTAAGATCTGATCCCGATGACTGAGTTGGTCCGCGACCACATTCCTTTTGCCTGGGATATACCTGGCTGAGAGCTCCACCGAATTGCTGACTGCCCACAGGTGACCCTCGACTGTCAAGGCATGAAGTTGACATGAAACCAGTCCCCCCTGCTTGTTCATATAAGCGACCACCGTGGTGTTGTCCAACATGAGAACAACAGAAGGTCAGTCTACTTTCTCCCGAAATTCTTTCAGACCCAGAAAGGCTGCCTTTAACTTGCTAAGACACTGATATGGTGCTGTTTGCCCTCCCAACTCCAAACGCCCAAAGTAATGAGGCTGCCTAAATGAGCGACCCAACCTGCAAGGGAGGCATCGGAAAACAGAAGGAAGTCCGGCGGAAGAGAACGCAGAGGAACACCCTTCAAGAGATTCTGGTCATCCAACCACCAACGAAGATCTTCGCTCACTTCTAGAGACAGAGGTACCCTTATTAGGGGTGAGTCCCCAGTTGGAGACCAGAAGTCCCTCAGTCTCCATTGCAGAGACTGATAATGAAATCACCCATGAGGGACCAGTTTCTCCCAGGAAAACAAAATCCCCAGAAGAATTTGCCACTGATGAGCTGACTGATCCGGTTGCAACAGGAAGTCGCGCGCCACTACTCGCAACTTCTCCAACCTCTGATCCGACAGGAAAACTCTCAAGTCTGCCGTATCAATGACCATGCCTAGATAGAGAATCCTTTGACTGGGAACGAGATTTGACTTCTCTAGGTTCACCATGATGCAGAGTTCCAGACAAAACCGAAGCAGACGATCTCTGTCCTGCAGCAGCTTCTCTCTGGAACCCGCTGAAGACCAACCAGTCATCGAGGTACCTCAGCAAATGGATCCCTTGAGCATAAGCCCAAGTTGAGACGAGAGAGAAGACTCTTGTGAACACCTGAAGGGCTGTGGTCAACCCGAAGCACAGGACTTTGAACTCAAAGACCTTGTCTCCGAGAGAGAAGCGAAGGAACTTCCTGGATGATGGATGAATAGAGATCTAGAAATAAACGTCCTTGAGATACATTGACAGCATGAAGTTGCTTTCTCTCACAGCTGCCAACACTGATCGCGGGGTCTCTATCTTGAACCTCGTCTTCCTGATAAAATGATTCAAGGTGGATAAGTCGATCACAGGTCTCCATCCCCCTGATGCCTTGGGCACCAAGATGATGTGACTGTAAAACCCCGGAGACGGGCGCACCACTTCCTCTATTGCACTTTTGTCCAACAATTTCTGCACTTCCTCCCTGAAGGCTAAGAACTTCGGAGAATCTGGGGGATACACTCGCCTGAGCAGAGGTTTGTCAGAGAGCAGGGGAGCCCCATAACTCTGCCACTTGGCCCACTGGCCTCCCAGGCAACCCACCACCCCTGGAGCCCCTCATTGACCTGTAAGAGCAGGATCGAAAGGGACGTTAGTCCTCTGACTTAGGGTGAGACGAATGGGAGGGCCCCACAGAACCAAACTCCTAGATGGCTTACCAGGCGATGATCTCCATACTTGCTGCGGAACAGGAGGAGGAGGAGGAGGGGGCGGGACATCTCCGAGAACGAGACTCTGACTTGGACACAGCCTGGTGCACCAACGTGTCCTTTGTGTCAGCTCGCTGTCGGTCTATCGCGTTCCAACTCGGTCCAAGGGAACAGGAACAGATTCTAAAAGATCCCCATTATTTAGCGCCAACAAGGACTCAGGGTCAACTGATCTTTCCATCCTGAACAAAGCTTCATCTCTTCTGATCAGAAGAAGATTAGCCCACAAATTAACGCTAAGATGTGCCAAGAGAAGAAGCACTCACCAACCCTTCTGGGGACCTGTCAGATGCAATCTTGGCAATGACCATCAACCACAAGTCCAACCATGACACAGTCTGGAACATGGAGGCTGCTGCAGACTCCAAAGCCAAGGCATTCTGCGGAGACACGGACGGCGCCACCGGCCTCCAAAGTCAACCCTGGCTTGAGACGTATAACATCTGGGTTGAGTTGATCAGGCAACAAGCAGGCAGAGTTCGTAGCATAATACTTCCTATGCCTCACGAATGGTGGAGGAAGCAACTTGGAAGAACCCCTTGACTGAAGAGAATGGTGGAGGAAGCAACTTGGAAGAACCCCTTGACTGAAGAGACCCGTCCCGATCTGACACAGAAGCGTTCACCTTTTGCAAGACCAACTGGACATGCCCTGATAAGGGAAGCTGAAACGACGACTTAAGATCTTCCGTTGCCTCCAGCAAGGCTTTTAAGCAAGGAGTGAAAGAAGACCGAGCCTGAGTCCTACTCTCCAAATTGTTGAACCCACAAATGAGATCAACAACTTCGGTAAAGGAAGACAAAAACTCTTGTGTGTCTGCTTTCTCCTGCTCCGGCAATGGAGACTGACGACAGGAAGAAGATGCTGTAAACCCAGCAGCCAAACAACCTGAAGTGCCATCAGACCTGTCTGGACTGGAGCCAAGCGCCAACTCCTGCGATGAACTAACCACAACACTAGGAACACCACTATGAACACTTGCAATAGATGACTCACTTACATGGCCACGTACGCGTCCGTGTGGAGCAGACGCACGTACGTGTGACGGAGAAGCATCTCAAACTCTTGACGCAGAAAGAGAATTCCTTGGAGTCGAACCCCGAACAGCATCAATGGGAGGGGGAGGCGAACACTCCGGCTGCACTACTTCTGCATTCATAACTTTCAGTCTTTTCACAGGCACCTTAAAATCCTTTCGACGATGAATAGGCCCTAGTGCAGAAAAAGCAGAAGAATCAGCAACATGCGCACGTATGCGCGAGGTTGCAACACACTCGTGTCTCGAAGAAGAGGACGATGCAGCCACAGCAGATTGCACAGGGGACGAAACACTAACACTCTCAGGAACACGGACGTGCCACTCCTCCCTCGTTGAAGAAGAGAGGGTAAAGTCCTTAACCCTCCAACATGCTTGCTCACAGCCTTCTCAGCCAACAAGACAGCAAACCTATCTTCCAAAACAGAGTCTAATCTCTTAAGAACCACCTGACAAAGCTTCAGACGGATCCACAAGAGAGGCCGCAGAAGACACAGAAGGAAGAGGATGCGTCCTGGATGGCGGTCACGGGAGCAAACAATGATGACAGTGAGGGAACTGGGAGTGACGTCATCAATGGAAGTGAAATCACTAATGTAACTGGGAGTGACGTCACCAATGGCACTGAGAGAGATGTCACAGTCTCCCCCTGACCCGAGCTAGCGGCAGGCATCACTGGCGGAGCGATACAAAATGGCTGACCCCGCCCACCAACGTAGAGAAGGCTAGGGGGAGGGGGGAGAACTGGAGGGGGACTAAGGGGGGGAGGTGAGCATCCAGGAAATGCTTCAGCAAACCCTCCAAGGAGGGTGAACCCCGTAGCCCAAGTGATGCCCAGAGCGCCGCCATTTTGGACACCTCCGAACCTGAAATAAGAAACTGATGAAATACCCTCCTCCCTTGCGGGAAGCAAATTAACTCCCAAGGAAGAGGGGGCGACATTGCACAATAAATTAGCCTGAGGACCTCCCAATACTTCCAACGACAAATAGATGGAAGAAAAGAAAGGAGACAGGCATGACAACTCTAGCGTCATGGGGTGTGACTGAAGAAGACGACGAAGCATCGGGGCGAGGCAATGAAAACCCTTCCCACAATGGAAGGGTCGAAACTCTACAATGCTCCCTCTTACTATAAAATAACTTCCACTGCACTTTAGGCCATGCACAACATTCCAGGCAGGGATTCGTTATGGTACAAACATTAGTATGACAACTACTGCATATGGAGAGTGGGTCTGCAGCTGAAGAAGCCAGGAAACGAGAACACGGAACACCTCGAGTTCCTGGGCACATATGTTGGCAAGGCCGAGAAGAAGCAGAGGAAGCCATAACGCAAACACACACACACAGACAAACACAAAGCGAAAACGGGCAAAGGACCAGGTAAAAAAAGGCAGAGAGAGTACGCAGTAGCGAGGGTATGCGGTCTTTGACCGATTTTCACCCTATATATGCACGCATTGCCAGATCTCACAAGATTCCTTGCTTTTTCACCTCTGATTTAACCAGATCCAGCTAAGAGCTAGAAAATTATCCTATTGTTAAGACCGAATGTTTGTTTGCGTATGAACAATATAGAGCTCAAACAGCAGTTTTATAAAAAAGAAAAAAAAAACTGAACAATAAGACACAAATGACTATCTTTAGCTATACAAAATAATGCATTGATATCATGGTAATTTTAATGAAAATTATCTCCAAGACTATTTTCAGTACCATTAAACATGTTAACAGTATGCTCTGTACACAAAATGAGAATTCTTTGCAATCATCCTATACATACATAATAAAAGTGCATTGTAAAAAAAACTTAAATGCTTTGTGGTTATAATTGACATAAAAATAGCAAGATGTTTCATGAACTAATAATGGCAAAGATGAAAATGATATTTTTATGATAAAATAATGTTTTGTATATACTTACCCAGTAATTACATAGCTATAGTTTCCACGTACGGCAGCCCAATTCAAATTTCGCAGGTAATGTTTCGATTGCTGTGTAAGTATACAGTGCCATCCCCTAAGGCAATACTAGGAATGACTAATTAGCTAAGCACTTCATTCTGTTTTATGCATAATGTCCATCAGAGGGGAGGCAGGTGGGCTCCGATCGTATAATTACTGGGCAAGTATATACAAAACCTTATTTTGAGATAAAAATATAATTTCTGTAAATGAGACTTACCCAGTAATTATATAGCTGATTCCACATTGAAAGGAGGTGGGATCATGGACATATTCTACTCCAAAGCATTAAGTCATGTAATGAATTTGAAATAGAATAGCTAGCATTGAAAAAACAATGCTTGTCGTTCCTATCAGTTAAGAGAGCTATACAGATGAATACTGCCTCTGGTTGGCGCTCATCTTGACTCATAGTAGTGTGATGGTAAAGCAAAGAGTCGCCTCCCACTTAGGGGAAACTTTTCAGCAAGTGGAATGCTCCTATGGTTAGCAAAGAATTGATAGGTGCCCGCCCTTGCCCTGGGCGCAGCACCAAAACAAAATGGGAACACACTGACACCTACACTGAAATAAAGTCAAGACCCATCCACTAAGAGTGGTGGGTGCTCCAGGTACACTGTACCCCCTGGCTCTCCAAACTCAGCACCTTACTGAAAAGGTGAAGAGATAATAATTCAGTTTCGTTTAGTTTTATTTATGTCATATTAATACAATTCAGTAACTATACAATTCCAGTAAAGCCGCCGAAGCTGTAGTAGCTTATATGGTAGGCCACATAAGAACGTCAATACAGATAAAATCAATATAAAGCACAGACATTAACATATACTAAACTTAAATATTTTAAAAAATGAAATAAAAATAAGAGCACATACATTAATATATCAACTTAGGTAATATTAAAACAATGAAAACCATGTAATAGCACATAGTTCAACAAAATTATAGCATATAATACAATGAAGCAGGGATTTAATCAACTTTTGTCAGGCCTAATTAAAACACTATATTTAATATGAACATAAGGAACACTGCAGAGAGCCTTCAAATAAGGTTTGTGGTAGACTATTGTACAGCAATGTCAAAAAATCTCTCCACCTCACAAACCAAATGAGGATGGCAGAACATACTTCCTCTTGTTTCATATGAGTGTATTTGGAGATAAGGACGCAGTAAAATATCATACAACTCTGTATACTTCCCACTCAGTAAAAGTCTTAAAAACTTACAGAGACTGTATTTATAAAGACTTCTCAGCCTCAAGAGCTTCAATTTATCGTACATTTCCCCAGTCCCAACAGGGGGACATTATCAACCCATTTAACTCCTAAGATAGTTCTTAACAAATAGGAGAACATCCTGTGCTTCCTTCTGTGATGCCATGCCAGTCACTAAAAATGGTCTTGAGGTATTAAAAAAATAGACACTTTTTTTAAGCCTACATAAAAAATATAAGAAGCAAAGATTGCTTACACCTCCGGCAGTTTGAGAGCAGAATGGACATAAAGAGCAAATAAAGTCTGAAAACTAAGGAAGTACAGTGGACCCCCCGTATTCGCGTTCTCCAGATTCGCGGACTCACACATTCGCGGATTTCTCTGGGGAACATTTCCCTGCATTATTCGCGGAAAATTCGCGCATTCACGGTATTTTTCTATGATAAATATCCACAAATTCCTGTTTTTTTTTGAAGAATTTCATCATAAAATGCACTTTTTGTGATAAAACTATTAAAAAACCAAGTATGAAAATTTTTAGTGGGTTTTTCTTGAGTTTTAACTAACAAAATAGGCTGTTTTTAGCATTTTCATAGGGGTTCCAAACATTCGCGGATTTTAACTATTCACGGGGGGGGTCTGGTACGCATCCCCCGCGAATACGGGGGGACCACTGTATAGGCTGTTCCTACATCCTTAGCTTCACTTCAAAATAGGCCAAAAAACACTCCACAAAACAGTGTCTCAAACATAAAGCCCAAATAAAATGGAAGACAACACGTTTAGACATAGGAAGAGATGGGTTCTAGAAGAAACTCTCTTCTTTACACTGGAAACAGAGCTATCAGGGCAGGATAAGTCTTCCAACATTCACTCTTATTCAGGGTGAACAACTAGTAACTGAACGCTATGAATTAGAAAAAATTATATGGAAGACAAAAAAACGGTGTGTTTGTCTGAAAAATCATTCTCAATCATCGCAGTAGCCTAAGGATCAACTGCGATGAAACAGAAGACTTACCGATTTCTGTTGTACCATGGGGTAAACAGAAAGATGATAATGACCCTAATGAGACATATCTCTGCCCGATGTTTCACGCAATGGCAAATGTGGAGCACAAAATAGGATCCATAAGTGAGAATCCAGAGCCAACCAGAGACCTAAGTCTGTGATGGCCCTTCAGAGATTTAAAATGATATTGTTATTGTACATAAAGTTTCATACATACTTACCTGGCAGATATATACTTGTTAGCTATAGACTCCGTCGTCCCGATAGAAATTCGAATTTCGCGGCACACGCTACAGGTAGGTAGGTCAGGTGATCTACCGCCTGCCGCTGGGTGGCAGGAATAGGAACTATTACCTTCTAAGGACAGATTTTTCTCTTCCACCTGTCTCCTGAGGGGAGGCTGGGCCTGGGCCATTCAATCGTATATATCTG
The DNA here is from genome assembly GCF_015104395.2 of Macrobrachium nipponense. NCBI lineage: Eukaryota > Metazoa > Arthropoda > Malacostraca > Decapoda > Palaemonidae > Macrobrachium > Macrobrachium nipponense. The sequence goes on from NC_061096.1 coordinate 8,481,187, forward strand.
CCAGGTAAGTATGTATGAAACTTTATTGTACAATAACAATATCATTTTCATACATTCAACTTCCCTGTCAGATATATACTTAGCTGATTGGCACCTTTGGCGGTGGGTAAGAGACAGCTAATTACTGATTAGACAGGTAAAACAACATACGTTGTAGGTAATAAATAAATAAAACCTTGGTTCCTATGTGTTTAGACGAAGGGTTGACCTCCTAGCTATTGCTAGGAGTCTGCTTCGTCTCAAGAGCCTCAGCGAGGATGTGACCTATGGCTAAGCGTTCTTGTAGATCTGTCAATGGGGTCTTATCCACTTACTTGACAGAATCTAATGGTTATTTGTCAAAGGGGTCCTATCCACTTACATGACAAAACACCTATGCCTACTGGCATAATTAAGGAGCACAACACCGATCCCGATCACCTGATCCTAACACGAGGGTTAGTGCTTAATTTGAAAAGAGCTATCCCCAAACTCATTTCAAATAACCCAAAGAAAAATAGTATACTTATGTTAAAATAAAATTTTTTAATTTTTTAACTCACTAGTTAAGGATCAGTGTCGGCTCCTATCCCAGCAACGTATCCGTAGACAATAACCAAGAGAGAAGGATCTCTCATAGGTCAACTTGACCTCCTTCGTGCAAAGAGAAGACAACACAGAGTTGCATCTCCCGTAAATTACAGCTAATATGTCTCTCACGACATATTGTTATGGAAAGAACAAGAATGTTAAAAGCTCGCACTTCAAGCGCTTTTAACTTCACAGCTGTTTGAAGGAATCATCAAGTACTTAAGAAGTGCTTTAGAGATCACACTGTTCCAAAGAAGACCAGGGCTTTCTTTGAAATTGATCTCTTCTGGATGAAGCCTAGAGCCTGGCTTGTGCCTGGCTGGCGCCTCGCGCCTGGCTGGCGCCTCGCGCTTGGCTGGCGCATGTTGCTTGCCTGGCGCCTGGCTAGCGCCTTGCGCCTGCCTGGAGCCTCGCGCCTGGCGCCTGGCTGACTTCTCCCCACTTGCTGGAGCTTCGAGCTTGTTAAAGAGTCTCGAGGAAAACTGGCGATGCCCACATCGGACACTTTTCCGATTTATTTGCCTCTAGCGCATCTGCGCCAGGCTGAAGGCACGCTCCTTCTCCTCATCAGACAATGACAGTGTTTATTTGGACTGTCTTCCTCTGGCGTCTTTACGCCTGTTCTGGTATTTTGGCGCCTGATTGGGCGCTACATTGTCCGAAAGTCCTTAACATCCACAATCGTTTATCAGGAGACTGGAGAAGGGTGGAAGAAATTCTTTCACTTTGAGCTTTTGGTCTCTCCGGTAAGGGTGGGGAGGTGATTGTAATCAGCTACATCCAGTAGACCATAGGATATTTAACCGTACAAGAGATAAGAGTCTTCCTCCGAGAGGGTCCTTCTTGAATACTTCCGTGCTCACGAGATCTCTTCTTACATGTTGAAGGGGTGTCTCGTTGCAGAATCTTCCCTATCCTTGCCCGAAGGAAGGGAAGAAGACTGGAAGTCGAAGGAGACTTCGAGCTGAAATTGGGAGTACTCCCTGATTTCTAGCTCTTTATTGTATCCCTCTGAACACCTTCTGGGAAGCATTTCGAGCCGTCATCGCATACCAAAGACTCTGTAGGCAAACTTTTGAACCATTCTACTGTAGATGAAAACGTAAGTACTCTGCCTGGACAACGAAACCTCTATCTGAAAACATTGAATCAGGAATAGGGGGTTTCAGTTCTTTTGCTAGACATACTATGCTGGCAAGAACCCATTGTCTAGTCTCCATAGAATCTGATGCGAGATTCCAATGCTCAAAAATTCACTTGTCTTCTTGGTCGTTTAGGACCCAGAGAAACAAAGAATTCCCTCATAAAAATTTCTCAAAGAAGTTTGATGAGGAGCAGTTCCATCTTGTCGGAACATGGAATCTGTGGCCACAAAAAAAAAAAACCATTGAAGTACATGATATCCTACTCGTCATATTAAGGTATATATCGTATAAGATCCCGAAGATCTTAATCCTCTGCTATCTCCAATTCCCTTTGTAGAGACAGAGTATAGCCTTTTACTGCGTTCTTTGATAGCAGATATATACAAAGGTGATTCTTCCCTCTGAAAGGGAAGAAAAACCCGCTATGTGGTTCACAGAGGTATCGGAAGAGGACAGTTTCCTCATTCCCTCTAGCACGATCTGCAGCAATTTCTATGTCTAGGCCATGACTATTGTCATCTACCTTGAAAAATCCTCTCATTTATGTCCAGTTTCTGGTCAGTCTGCATGCAGACAGACTCAGAGTGGAGAGGTTGTTAAGGTCATTTAATAATAGATTCTGATAGAATATCCAGACTCTCTTGGAAAAGACTTCCAAAAAAAACATGCTGTGAGAAGAAACGTGACCTCTGTGAATCCAACCTCTCTAAAGCCCAAAATGAGGCATAAAGTATTATACTCTCTTTCTTTGACGCCTTTTATCTTAAATTCTGTAAAGAATTTATATTTATATTTATATTTAGGGGAAAAAAAGACTATAGTATATTCCCCTTTCTATAAAATAAAGATGGCGTATATTGCTACCTCTCTGGTTCGAGGAAAAGGGAAGCATTCTATAGGAAGCCTGTTCGTCTTCTACCTTGCTAAGAGATCTATGAAGAAGACTTTCCGTAGGTTGCTCGACAACTCTTTGCAATAAATGTTAGACATATGATAACAGTATTATCGTTGATCGAGAAGGTTCTCACGGACATGCAAAATCTTGCATCGAACCTCTTTTTCCAAATAGGTTCTCTTTGTTAACGCGAACAGGAGCGAAAAAAGAGATTCTCAATGCTCTTGCGATATGAGAGAGTCGTGGAATTGGCCTAAGTGATTAAATGGGTAACGAAATCAGGAACGAATCTTGCCGTTACCGAGCGTGCTGTCTGAGAGGCTACTGGACTCTTATGTTAATAACTCGCTAAAACGAGAAAATATCTTGGCTGGTGCTCTTGGCTCATTGTGCCAGGTTGGCGCTTCAGACCGGCGCTTTCTTCTAATACTCTTTATGTTATGTACCAGAACATCTGTGCCTTTATGGTACCCGACATCCTTACACATGTTATTCCGTTTTTAGTAGGAAAAAACTCTTATATACGTAGTATATTCTATTCAGGGAAACCATTTCTGCCACGAGAGAATGTTTCCCATTCTCCACTCATCCATCTTCTCTTGAGCAATATCTGATTCTAAAAAGGTTGTGTGCGTTTTCTCGAAAGACTTGACCATACCGTAGTCTTAAAGTGAATTCTCTACTACATCCATCTTCTCCACTAAGCATGTATTCTAATAAGTCATGCTTTCGTAAGCATGAGAGCATTATATAATATAATGTTTCTGCTGTGTTAGAATCCTTTAATAATGTTCCCTACGGTAAACAGCATTGAAAGGTTATAATATCTTTTCTTATTGAAAGCTTCTTAGCAAAAGGCAGACAATATTTTATTTATGTTAGCTTAACTATCCCCTCCATTCGAGACTAAGTCCATGATTGTAGGGGGAATATACGGTTAACATTCGATCCCGTTGGAGAGAGAGATGCCACCAACTGGTAATGACCGAGACCTGGATGGTACTGTATTGGCCTTACGCTTACAATGACAGCCCGGCCGTCTCGCTCGCTGCCTGGCTGCATTCATCGTGAGTGCCAGTTAGTTACTTCATTTAATGAAGGAATATAATAAAATTATTCCCGAGCCTAAGGAAGCTCTCAATAATGCCAATTTAAGCCAAACAACCTTTGTTAAATACCGAAGCTGAGTAGGTATTGTCGTAACAAACTTTTTAAGCGAAGTCCTTACCAGGAAAATCCTGTAAGGATATAGATAATTTCGTAGCGAACCACAAAGGCAACTATGGTATGCGTATATGACTTGTCATTCAGCAGTCGTAGGCAGCAAGTCTTCCTTCTACATTCTTTCCTCTCCACCGATGCGGAGAGTAAATGGAAATTTGCCCTCTCTGTTCTTTTCGTCAATAAACACGAATTAGCATTAGTCGAAAGAGATCGCAATGAAAACTCTCGGATCGAAGAGAATCCCTCAAAAATTTTATTCTCTTGGAGATAAGGCCGTATTCTACGCCTCTATTATCTGGAAGAGCCTCTAATCAATGAATGAGAGCTCGTACGAACCTTGTTCAATTTGCAACGATTGCCACTCTTTCTGTAAATGGTTGGTTGCATTATTTTAGAAGGAGGAAGATTTTAATATCGTCTTATTAGTAATGAACTAATTTTCAATAAAAAAAAAGGTCGCTAAGGTCTTATAAACTGAGAGACCTGCTCCCTTATTGGCTTCCAATTCCGATCTATCTTCCATTTCCTGTCCATCAAGTTGGGAGAAGAATGAGCAACCGGAGGAGAGCGCCTCCTTCCGTAAGGTGAAGGGCTTTTAGCAGTACCGATTCTAACCTGACAAGGGCTAAGGCCGCTTGTGCGACATCTTGAGTCCCGCCAGGAAAAAAAAACCGATCTTGCTCTTGCCATTACTTGCATTAAGACTATCCTGAGAAGGGCGACGGCCCCCGCCTGTGCAACAACTCCCGTCCTTATCAGGAGAAATCCTCGAATGTCTTTCACCTTACGCAGAATCAGGATCTAATCCATATACGATGAAGATCCTGGTTTATAGCTTCAGGCGCTTAGCGCCTCATCTCAGGCGCTTTGCTCCTCGTTTCAGGCGCTTCAGGCTTTCAGGCGCTTTGCGCCTCATCTGAGGCGCTTCAGAAGCCTTGCGCATCGTTTCAGGCGCTCCAGGCGCTTTGCACCTCATTTCAGGCGCCTCAGGCGCTTTTAGCCTTGTTTCAGCGCTTCAAGCGCTCCAGGCGCTTTTTCGCCTCGTTTCAGGCGGCTTCATGGCACTCCGAGCCTGTTTTCAGGGGCTTCAGGCGATTTGAGACTCCTTGGAGGAAGCCTCCGACGTTTTTTCGCCTCTCTTCAGGCTCTTCAGGCGCTTTTGCGCCTCGATTCAGGCTCTTTAGGCGCTTTGAGCCTCATTTCAGGCTCTTTAGGCGCTTTGAGCCTCATTTCAGCCATTTCTTCAGGCGTCTTCAGGCGCTTTGCGCCTCATTTCAGGCTCTTCAGACGCTTTGGCGCCTCGTTCCACGGCTCTTCAGGCGCCTCGAGCCTTGTTTCAGGCGTTTCAGGCGCTTCATGTCCGAGGAGCTAGAAGCTTAAAAATTATATATGTATGTTTTAATCATTAAACGAGATCCATAATTCATTCGATCAACATATATTCTTTAATATCTACTTCTTACCTTTTAAAAGCTTGCATTTGAGCTATCCATTTATCTTCAATTTGCATGATATAAATTTGTAGTTTCTGAGGAGTAAAAAGGTGATGAGGATGCAACAACTACTAGTACTGCTAATACTCTAACTGCTCGTTAGCACAAACGCTATTAAAGCTTATAAAGTAAGCGTATCTAGTTATATGCTTTTCTGACTTCCTAAAGTAGGAAATTAGAGTTAATATTTCCTTAATAAAGTTGTAACCTTTATTACATATAATGATAAATATTAATAATTCTCTTTATGGCAAACTATGTGAGTGTCTACGATGATTTCGGTTAGTTTCACTTAGTATTTTCTTCGAAATTTCGAAGCGAAATTCATTAAAAAGTTAATAAAAGCGTATGCCGAACCAAAGACCCAGTACTTCCCTGCAAAAGACAGCCCAGAAGATCGATGGCGATGAAACACGAAAAATCAAATCAGGAGGAACCGTAAACGTATGTTTACAGTCCAAACGATAGAGAAAAATCTGTCCTTAGAAGGTAATAGTTCCTATTCCTGCCACCCAGCGGCAGGCCGGTAGATCACCTGACCTACCTACCTGTAGCGTGTGCCGCGAAATTCGAATTTCTATCGGGGACGACGGAGTCTATAGCTACGTATATATTGACAGGGAAGTGAATGTATGAAATTAGAAATTAACCCTCAACAAAAAAAAAAGGAGAAAAAACAATACTAAGACGAGCAGCACACTCCCTTTTGAATGCATTCGTTTTATAGAGCTATCGAATGAACAACAGATACTCTCGAGCACCTACTTGTTAACCAAAATGAAGGAAAGAAACTTCCTTGTTCGGTGATAATGCCAACCCTGTGGTGTTGTTGCCAAAACAATACCTCTAGTCATCTCAAAATCAAAATCGGAAACTCTTGGGAGGCCCGAAAGGCTGTTCTGAGTTTCAGGGAATAAAGAGAAGGAAGGTACGTGAGGGAAAAAAAAAAAAAAAAAAAAAAAAAGAGGAGGATGGCTGTTCTTAACCACTCTTCTCAGAACTAGCGGGAGTGGGAGATAACACACACGATCATCAAATTGCGGTGATGATAGTAATCCAAAGACTTAGGAAAATGTATTCACCTAAGAGAAAATAAATGCTTCCTGAAGGGAGGGCAGAGGTTTTTACCCACCAAGAGGAGCATTCTCTTCCTACAACTGGTTCGTTCGCGGGAATGCAAGAGAGTCGAGTAGAGTTGACTGCGTTAAAAGTTGGCGAGAACTTGCCACTTCTCGCCATGCAACTGTCTTCATGATCAAAACTTCCAGAATAGGACTACAAAGAGAACCTCCTCCTCGGCTCTCGTGATGTCCTGTGCGAGTGGTGGCCAACGAAAGATTCCCTAGTTTCGAACAAAGATGAACAAGGAGACTGTCATTGGGCATCCACAGGCAATGCCAGACTACCAACAGCTGGTGCCATGTGAGGCGGGGTGGGGGAAAACGGTCCGAGCAAGCTGAAGCAAGGGAGTGGATGCCCTCAGATGACGCAGAGCCCTAAAACAGGGACTGGCGCTTGTCAAAAAAATGATATTGTTATAATACAATAAAGTTTCATACATACTTACCTGGCAGATATATACATAGCTAAGACTCCGTCGTCCTCGACAGAAATTCAAATTTCGCGCCACTCGCTACAGGTAGGTCAGGTGATCTACCGCCTGCCCTGGGTGGCAGGACTAGGAACCCCAATCCCGTTTTCTACTCATATATTTTTCTCTTCCACCTGTCTCCTTGCGGGGAGGCTGGTGGGCCCTAATCGTATATATCTGCAGGTAAGTATGTATGAAACTTTATTGTATTATAACAATATCATTTTCATACAATCAACTTACCTGTCAGATATATACATAGCTGATTGGCACCCTTCGGTGGAGGGTTAAGAGACAGCTACTACTAGAATAGACAGGTAAACAACATCTGTTGTAGGTATAAATTAAAACCTTGGTTCTACCTGATAGGTGGTAGGACTCCGTGGGTGTTTTCCCCGTAGTCTGCATCACCTCAAGAAACTTTAGCGAGATATGTGATCTATGGCCAAGAATTCTTGTGGGTCTGCCGAAGGGGTCTTATCCACTTACTCGGCAGAGCCTGAAAGGACTTTGTCAATGGGTGCTGATCCACTTACATGACAACACACCTTATTAAGGAGCAAACAATCAATCCCGACCACCTGATCCTAACCACCATGGTTAGTATTAAAAAATGCTCAGAGTTATCCCCAACTCTTCGCAACACCGTAACTCAAACCACAATGCACAAGTACACAATAATTTTAAAAAAAAAATTTTCTATTACAAGATATCACAAGAGTTCCTTACTGAACTGAAGTGACTGGACTCTTGTGCGACTAACTGCACTTGTTCAGAAGAAAGTCTAGAACATATCTATATTTAAGGTTTCTATTACAAGATATCACAAGAGTTCCTTACTGAACTGAAGTGACTGGACGCTTGTGCGACAACTGCCCACTTGTTCAGAAGAAAGTCTAGAACATATCTATATTTAAGGATTGTTGTAAGCTCCTGTACCCAGGATTGTGCCCGCAGAACACAAAAGGACCTAATGAAAAACATTTTTCAATAGGTCACACGCACGTCCTTCAAATAGTGAGCCGCAAACACAGAATTACATCTCCAATATGTCGCTTCCAAGATATTCTTCAGCGACATATTTCTCTGAAAAGAGAGAGACGTTGCCACTGCTCTCACTTCATGAGCTTTTACTCTTAGGAGTTTTAAGGAATCGTCCGTGCAAGCCTTATGAGCGTCCATAATTACGCTCCTGACAAAAAGGCTAATGAATTCTTAGACATAGGGTCTTGATGGATCCTTCACTGAGCACCACAGGCCTTGTCTAGAACCTCCCAACTGTTCCTTTTTCTTTAAGTAAAACTTTAATGCCCTTACTGGGCAAAGAGACCTCTCCGGTTCCCTGCCGACGAGACCGATAATCCTTTTTACTTCGAAGTTCTCGGCTCCAGGGTTTCGAAGGATTTTCATTCTTCGCTAAGAATAATTCCTTGAAAGAACAGATGGCTGAAATCTATATGAACCCGACTTTGTCACTAAGGGCGTGTAGTTCGCTAACCCTTTTTGCCGTTGCCAGTGACAAAAGGAATAAACATTTTCTCGTTATATCACGAAACGAGGCCAAATGTAGGGGTTCAAATCTCTCTGAAGTCAAGAACTTCAGTACTACGTCTAGATTCCAGTTAGGGGGAGAAGATCATTCTATACTTCTTGGTCTCAAATGACCTAATCAGATCATGCAGGTCCTTATTGTTTCCCAAATCTAGGCTCTATTCCTAAAGACGGCCGATAGCATACTCCTATAGCCCTTTATCGTGGCTACGGAGAGCTGCGACTCTTCCCTTCAGAAATAACAGAAAATCAGCTATTTCGCTACAGAGGTACTGGAGGAGGACAACTTCTTTGACTTACACCACCTTCTAAAAACTTCCCACTTGGATTGATAAACCCGGATAGTGGAAGTTCTCCGGGCTCTAGCGATCGAGCTTGCTGCTTTACTAGAAAAGCCTCTCGCTCTGACAAGTCTTTCGATAGTCGAAAGGCAGTCAGAGCGAGGAGCGGGGGAGGTTTGATGAAACCTCTCGAAGTGTGGTTGTCTGAGAAGATCCCTCCTTTGTGGAAGGGATCTGGGGAAGTCTACTATCCACTCCAGTACCTCTGGAAACCATTCTTGAGCTGGCCAAAAGGGGGGCTATCAGGGTCATTCTTGTCCCCTTGAAGTCACAAACTTCCTGAGTACTTGCCCCAGAATCTTGAATGGGGGAAATGCGTAAACGTCTACCTGAGACCATCTAGTAGGAAGGCGTCTACTGCTAGAGCTCTGGGATCTTCTACCACTGAAACAGAAGACTTCCAGTCTCCGAGAGGAACGTGGCAAAGAGGTCGACATGAGGAGCCTTCCCCAAGAGACCAGAGCTTGAGGCAAACTTCTGAGTGGAGGGTCCACTCGGTATGAAGGACCTGGTTCCTCCTGCTCAGCCTGTCCGCTCGTACGTTCCTTACTCCCTGAACGAACCTCGTCAAGAGAGAGATGTTCCTCTGGGATGTCCACAACAGAAGTTCTCTCGTGAGTTCGTAAAGGGCATACGAGTGAGTACCTCCTTGCTTCCGAATGTATGCCTAGAGCGGTTGTATTGTCCGCATTCACTTGAACTATTTTGTTGCAAAACTAACGGTTCGAAGCTCTTTAGAGCTAGGTGTACAGCTAGCAGTTCTTTGCAGTTTATGTGCCAGGACACTTGAAGAGCATTCCAAGTGCCTGACACTTCTCTCTTTCCCAAAGTTGCTCCCCATCCTTTTTCCGACGCGTCGGAAAACAATACAAGGTTTGGGCTCTGTATTTCCAGGGAAGTACCTTTGTTTTCCCTCAGTGGGAGTAACCACCATTCTAAATGTCGTTTTATCCTGATTTGAATGGGAAAAAACAAGTCCGAGAGTAGTAGTCCTGTCTTCATGTTCCACGAACTTCTGAGGAAGAACTGAAGAGGACGGAGATGAAGTCTTCCTAGGTGAAAGAACTGTTCGAGCGAGGGAAAGGGTCCCTAAAAGGCTCAACCATTCCCTCGCCGAAGTCCGTTCCTTCCTTAGGAAGAGAGAGACTTTTTCTAACCTCTCGCTAGTCTCTCTTGAGAAGGAAATACTCGAAAACCCCGAGAATCCATCCGAATCCCCAGATAGACCAAGTTCTGGCTGGGGATCAGTTGAGACTTCTCGAGGTTCACGAGTAATCCTAAAGTCTTTATAAGGTTTAGTGTCACATTCAGGTCCTCCAAACACTGTTCCTCTGACTTTGCTCTGATAAGCCAGTCGTCTAGATAAAGAGATATACTGATTCCTTTCAGATGAAGCCATCTCGCCAAATTTTTCAAAAGGTTCGTGAAAACCTGAGGCGCCGTCGGAACAGGCCGAAGCACAAGGCTCTGAATTGGAAGATCCTTCCCCCCGTCATGAAACGGAGGTACTTCGTTCGACGAAGGATGGATCGGGACGTGAAAATATGCGTCCTGGAGATCCAGAGACACCATCCAATCCCCTTGGCGAAGAGCCGCCAGGACTGAAGCAGAGGTTTCCATGGAGAACTTCTGTTTTGAACAAACTTGTTCAGAGCGCTGACATCCAGAACTGGTCTCCATCCCCCCGAGGCTTTTCGCAACCAAGAAAAGACGATTGTAAAACCCCGGGGAGCTTTGATCCAGAACAAGTTCTATAGCTCTCTTGTCCCACATCTGATCCACCATTTGTTGAAGAGTATCTTCAACACAGGGTCCTTGTAATTGGCGGACAATTCCCTCGGAGTTGACGTCAGGGGAGGATTGTCCAGGAAAGGAATGAGATATCCCTTCTGAAGAACCGACATCGACCAAGGATCTGTGTCGATGCGAGTCCAGGCTTCCGCAAATCCCCGGAGCCTGGCACCTACTGGTGTTTGGAGGAGCGCCACTTCACTTTCCCCCATTTTAAAGGGGCGGAACGAGGCTCGACCTCTCTTCTCGGTCGTTTTTCCTTTTAGCGGCGGTAACTCTAGTTGGAGGGCCGCCTCGGAAAGGGGCCGAACAGGAGTAGACGCCACTTTCTTTTCACCCACCATTACTGGTCTCTTCTTCCTGGACGATTGCAGGAGAAGATCTTGAGTCGCTTTCTCCGTCAGCGATCGGGAAATATCCTTCACCAACTGTGACGGGAACAGAAAATCAGACCTAGGGGCGAATAACAAAGCTGACTCTTTGTGAGTGTGATACTGCTTTCGTCAAGAAAGCGCTAAACAAGATCTCTTCTTCAAGAGACCTGCTCCAAACAAGGAAGAAACTTCCCCTGAGCCGTCTTGCACCGCCTTGTCAATACATGACAGAATTGCAAGGAGAACATCCGTTTCTAGCCCTTCAAGGGGCATGAGCCTTCTTGGACATCACCCCCAAGGGACCAATCTAGGAAGTTAAAGACTTCTAGAATGTGAAAAGTCCTTGAGGAGATGATCCAACTCTGAAAGGCCCCAAGTAATCTTAGCCGTGTGAAGGCTATGTCTCCTGGATGCGTCTACCAGACTGGAAAAGTCAGCTTCAGCTGAAGCAGGGAGAGTGAGACCCATATTCTCCCCAGTCTGGTACCAAATCCCTCTCTTGCCGGTCAGTCTAGGGGGAGGCATGCAAAAGACTGTCCTTACAAGCTCCTTCTTAGTAAGCATCCAGTTGATCAAGCGATTGCAGAGCTCTCTTCATAGAAATCGTCGGTCTCATCTTCACGAAAGCCGACGATTTCGGAGTCTTCGAGCATGAAAACAGAGAACGAGGCGAAGGAGGAGCGGCAGGGATTCAATGCGTCTCCGTATTCCTGGAGAAGGAGAGCTGTCAAGACTTTGTAGTTCGACAGTCCTTCCTTACTGTGAGACTCGTCCTCTGATTCCTCTTCCATAATCGGATCCAGCAGGAGAGACCACTTCTCGTTCCTGGTCTTCTTGTCCAACCATTCTCTCTATTGGGGACAAACTCCTAATAGGAGAGGGGCTAAGAGAGTGTAAAGAGCTCCTATGTTCGACTGGCTCTTCGTACTTGGCTGGCGCCTCGCGCCTGGCTGGCGCCTCGCGCTTGTCTGGCGCCTCGCGCTTGGCTGGCGTCTCGCGCCTGGCTGATTGCTCGCGCTTGGCTGGCGCCTCGCGCCTGGCAAGATCCTCGCGCTTGGTTAGTGTCTCGCGCCTGACTGACTCTTCGCGCTTGGCTGGCGCCTCGCGCCTGACTGGAGTCTCGCGCCTCTGAACCGTCTCGCGCCTGACTGACACCTCGTGCCTTGTTGAAGACTCGCGTCTTCCTGAAGTCCCCTCCTTCCTTGCGTGACCGCTGTTCTTCTTGAGCCTCACGCTTGGATGAATGCTCACGCCTGTTTGTAACTCCGCGCTTGCAATGCGTTTTTTTCTCTGACTCTCTCTTAGAGGACGCTTCTCGTCTGTAGGACGCCTCGCGCTTAGTTGTTGCTACGCGCTTGTCCTGGCGGATCCATATCTTCCACGAGTCTCTATCTGAGATCTCAAAAGACTCACGTTTCGCAGGAGCCTCACTCCTGGTGGGAGAAGGAAGACGAGTCTTCTTGACCGGCAGTCTGACGTCTTTCTTACGAGGAGGATCCTTCGAAAGGACTCCTACTAGGGCGGAAAGCTGTTCCTGTACCGCCAAAATGATCCTTTTGGACGCTTCTCCTGCGTCTTCTTGAACGGGAGAGGAAGACTCGAAAGCGTGTTGCCCCGATCATGGAACGGCGAAACCCAAATCTTCGCCTTCTTGATAGAAGGAGGTTCTTCTTCCGAAAAGCGTTCCGGGCGTTGAACTCCAAACCAGGATCTCTCCAGTGCCTTTTCAGGGGCCTGGACAAGTCCGAATCCTTCCACCCTCGTTTAGGAGAGGGAGAAGCGGACGAAGAGAAGCACTCTCTGAGGACGCTTTTTCGATAGCGGTCCTGAGCAGGCTGTCTATGCACAGCACTGCTGAAGGGACGCCTGACCGGGGGAATTCCTCCCCAACCAACCTCCGTACGGCTTTCGACTTTCCTTCTCCTCTGGGCTTGGGAGCTTGGAAGAGGTCTAGGCCTGGGAGCGTCGCAGAGACGGTCAGACGCCCCCTCCACAAACACTGGGGGACACTCACTTCACTAAAAGTCACTTTCACCATCCTTACCTTTTATGGTAGCCCTTTCGGCTTTCATCCTGAGAATCGTAGCCTTCAGTTCAGCAATTTCCGAAGCTGAGTCTGAATGTACAGTCAGTGAGGGTCCTGATAGAGAATCATAATTAAGAGAAGAGTTAGAATTGTCTAAAGGCTCAATAGGCCTTGTACAACTACCCGCCATCTTAGATGCCGCCCTTCTTACTCTATCCCTTTCTAACTTCTTCAAGTAAGAAGTTAGAGTCCTTCCATTCCTCAACATTCAACCTTTCACACTCATGGACAGGTGTTAGAAATAGAAACAATCAAAACCCTACATTTGCGACATACAGTGTGAGGATCAACCGAAGCTTTCGGTATCCTCACCTTGCAGCTACATTCACACACATTCTAACACAAACACTTGAATCAGACATTCTGGAGAAAAAATCAAAAAAGCAAGTCCAAATCCAGTCCACAGTAGCGAATGCCAAAAACAACGATCCAGGTACTTCCACCAAAAGTCCACAAAAAAGATGATCAATTGCTTAGAAAAGCGAATTCCAGTCAAGAGGAGGCAGCAACGATGTTGATACCACCGGCGACAGAAAATATATGAGTAGAAAACGGGATTGGTTCCTAGTCCTGCCACCCAGGGCAGGCCGGTAGATCACCTGACCTACCTGTAGCGAGTGGCGCGAAATTTGAATTTCTGTCGAGGACGACGGAGTCTTAGCTATGTATATATCTGACAGGTAAGTTGATTGTATGAAAATGTCCGAAATGAGAGAGATTCGAGCAGCTAAGCACCAATACCTGGTGCTCATCATGAGAGTCAGTACTATTCTGATGAGCATATAGGACAAAAGTATTTGAGAAGGCTCATATATACCAACACAGGATCAGAGTTCTAATCCACTTCCTCTTCAGTGGACAAGAAGTCGGTATCTCTACCTTTAACAGCATTGTGAAGGCAAGCGAGTCTCCACACCTGGCTGAGAACGCCTGGGAGAGGGCTGGGTATCAGAAGCAAGAGGTCGCTTACGATGCTTCCAATGTCTAGGCACTAGCACAGGGCGTTCAATACTAATACTGATTAAGTAATGTAAGTAATTTTCTTTAATCTTATGACTACTGAGCACCAGTCACTAAACGCCTTTCCAGCGGCATTTAGTTGAAGCCTAACAATGCACGACAAGTTCGACTGAGGGGGAAAAACTCCCATCGGACTCCCTTCAGTCCAATCAGCTGAGTTCAAGTGGAAAATCGACAGCGAGTACCATCTACTAAGTCACGAGTCGAACATCAATTGTGAGTTGAATCAGCTAAGTAGCGAGTCAAACATCGACTGTGGAGAGTAAGACGAGCATGACTGCACAGGGACGAGGCTTCATCGACTGAAGAATACCCTTTCAGAGGTCGAGAGATCAAAGAATCACGCCATTGACGCAACCTGAGGTGACAAACCGCTGGAATAAGACAACAACTGTACACTAAAAGATACACCTTTCCAGCAGGCATTTGGTCAAAACCTATACGTTAACGCAAGACAAGTTTGACCGAGGGGGGAAAAAACCTCCTCACTACACATCCATCAAGATACCTTTTCAGTGGCTGTCTGCTGATACCTGGGAAAAGCTACAGGTTCGATAGAGGGGGCAACTACCGGGGGCAACCCCCTCAGACTCCCTTCGACCACCAGTATGTGTTCTCGGTGTGCAGGAGCAGGAGAGCGACTTTAAGATTAAGAGATCTGAGGGGCCAGATACTCACCTCCTCTCAACACACGTCAAGAAAGACACCTTTACAGCGGCTGCCTGTCAATACCTGGGACTGACAACAGGTTCGACTGAGGGAGCAACCACCTGTATGTGGCCCCACGACCTCCCTTGGACCTCCGGTATGTGTTCTTCCTGGTGCAGGGGAACGGGACAGTGACCTTTGTCTAGGAAAATTGAGAGACAAATAGCTGCCTCCTCTACTGCACAACACTTCACTGTTACATTGATAAATTCATGATATGTAATCAAAATACAATGCTGGCAAAGGCATGGGGAGGAAGTGATGGAGTCAGGCATGAGAGCAAATGCCTAAGATATGAGGGGTAGTAGGTGAGAACAGGTATTAGGTTTGGGAGGTGACGGGAGTCGGTAGGTGCCAGACAGGAGAGAGGAGAAATGCCAGTGCATCTGGTAATTTCAGTTACTGATTACTTTCATGAAACTAATCGATCCGTAATAGATTACTAACTACATACTTTACGTATATATCTCTATAGAAAATTCTGGCATCTAGGCCTGAAAACATTCATGATGTATGAAAAACATTAGCATGTCATTTACTAAGACATGTATTTAAAAATAATGTAAATGTATGTACAACTTCTAAAATAATAATTTTGTATCAAGTCGTTTTCGCATAAACAGTATCAAACCCATTGGACTCTAGTATGTAAAAATCACAAAATCACTGCATTTATTCTTCAATTAGTGATAAACAAATAAAACCAATATCTTTTACAAATATATGAATTAGCATTTCATATATTCAGATATACAGTGGTACCCTTATTCTCGGAGGATGCATACCAGACCCTCCACAAACAGTTGGAACCCCTATAAAAATGCTTAAAATGGCCTTTTTTTTGTTAGTTAAAACTCAAGAAAAGCCCACTAAAAATTCTTATACCTGGTTTTCTTAATAGTTTCATCACAAAAAGTGCATTTTATGATAAAATTGATTTAAAAAAAACCAGGAATTTGTTATTTCTTATAAAAATAAAATACCACGAATAGCGAATTTCCCAAAAATAATGAGGGGATATGTTCCAGAGAGAAATCTGCAAATGAGCAAGTCCGCAAATCCGGAGAACACGAATACAAGGGGCCCACTGTACATATATATTTTTAAATAACTTACGAAAAATCCAAGTTACGAAAGTAAAGACGAAGATTTTTTTCCTTCTGCATATGAAAATAATTCAGGTTACGAAAGGGTGTTACTGTAAAGTCCTGAGATTCGCCCAGACCACCAGAACAATTTTAAAACTCGCGCGCCTCTAATACTGTAGACTCGCCACCATCCTCCCACTCTCCCATTGGTTCCTGATGCTAGTCACTGCTGTAATATCCTGCTCTCCTATATGTCAGCATTTATCCCATCATGCCTCTTTGTAAAGGCGTCCTTCCGCCACTTCATTGCACCAGTGTTATTGTACGCATGCGGAATTCGTTAGTTCACATGTACGATTTCGTTTGTAAACGTAAATTCGTGTTAGTGATTTCGCTTTCTACTATATCATGTTGTGTGAGAACTTAATTAACTAAATTATAGTCATAGGTCCCAAGAAAGTTGCCGAAGTTCACGGAAAGAGGTGGTCACGGAAAGAAGAGGATGCTTTCTATGGAGACAAAGATGGAGATCATTAAAAAGTATGAAGCTGGCATGTGGTGAGTGTAATTGCTAAGGAATACGCCGAAAATCCGTCGACAATACCGAACAATCCTTAAGCAGAAGGAAGCCGTCAAAGCAGCTACACCTTCCAAGGGCGTCACTATTTTGTCCAACATGAGGAGCCACATGCATGATGAGATGGAGAGGCTGCTTCTTGTATGGATAAAAGACAAAGAAATCGCTGGCGATACAATAACGGAGACGGCAATCTGCCACAAGGCCAGCACTATTTTCGGTGATCTGATTGCCCAGGCCGAAGACGACGCAGGAGAAGGGACATCGACGCCAACCTCAGACTTCAAGGCTTCTCGTGGGTGGTTTGATAAATTCCGTAAACGGACTGGCATCCATTCAGTGGTGAGGCGTGGGGAGGCTGCCAGCTCGGACACGAAAGCGGCCGAAGCCTTTATTAAGACATTCAACGAGATGACGATCAACAAAGGCTACAGTTCTCAGCAAGTCTTCAACTGTGACGAGATTGGCCTTTTTTGGAAAAAAAAATGCCCCGTTGGGAGTACATCACGGAGGAAGAGAAGAAGCTACCCGGGCATAAGCCTATGAAAGACAGGCTGATGCTCGCATTATGTTCCAACGCCAGTGGGGATTGTAAAGTCAAGTCCCTACTTGTCTATCATTCGGAGACTCCTCGAGCCTTCAAGGCCCACAAAGTTCTAAAGGAGAAGCTTCCAGTGATGTGGAGGGCTAATGCAAAAGCCTGGGTAACAAGACTTTTGTTCACTGAGTGGGTAAATCTGTGTTTCGGCCAGACAATGAAGAAATTCTTGGAAAAGAAGTGCCTCCCTCTGAAATGTCTGCTGCTGTTGGACAATGCCCCTGCTCACCCTCCTGGCCTCGAGGAAGATATCCTAGCGGAGTATTCTTTCATCAAAGTTCTTTATCTTCCGCCTAACACCACCGCTCTCCTCCAGCCCATGGACCAGCAAGTGATATCAAACTTAAAGAGGCTGTATACGAAACATCTTTTCAAGAGATGTTTCAACATCACTGACACCACAAACCTCACCTTGCATGAATTTTGGAAGGAGCATTTCGATGTTTGTGATATGCATCCTACTCATCGATCACGCTTGGCAGGAGGTTTCGAGGCGAACCTTGAATTCCTCGTGGAGGCAACTCTGGCCTGATGCTGTATCTGCCCGAGACTTTGAGGGATTCGTAAAGTATAAAAAAGTAAAAAAATGTAAAAATAAAAATAAAATAATAAAAATAAAAATTTTATTTTAAGTTTTTTGTAAAGTTAAGGGGACCGTCCGCTATGGCAGATGACATGTCAACTTGAAAAAATAAAAAATCGAGTTATTACTTGTATCTATGCAGAAACATGCCGTACATACTTTCCAGAAGTTTCAGCCAATTATTTTTACAAATAATGAAGATATAGCGGTTTTTAAATGATGACATCATCGTAACTGCATCGTCTGTATGACTGAGTTTGACAGAATCGTTTTTGCGTGTTTATTTTTGCTTATATACAGGGATTTTTTCTGATTTTTTTTTAGATTCTCATACATCTGGTAGCAATGAAAGGTAGTGTTAAAGGAGAGCTGCTCAGAGCGGCTATTTTAGAGGGCGAGAGCGCGAGGGCGAGACTCAGAGAATGACTCAGTTACGCCACAGATGTCAAAGGAGTTACATGCACTTCGTCACTTGCGTTTGGTCACTAGCTATTTACGTTTTTTTTATAACTTTTTAGTGAACTTATAGCAATGCCGAAGTTACCCAAGATCAAGAAGGCTACTCAGCAACTAAGGCTAGCAAAATTAGCGAAGGCCAGGAGTGTGCTGAAAGAAAAACATGAAAATTCATTGTTATCAGCGCCCTCATTGTCTCATGTCTCGACGTCAACATCATTGTCTGGTGTCACGCTGAGGGTATTAATACCACTTTTAGGGGTAGGACCAGGATCCTTGATGTAGAAATCAACAATAAAAGTACAAATAAAGTAATTATGCGCATGTCGGTAGCCATTACTCGGTTATTTATTATCCAATTTTAGAGAGAGGAATAA
The DNA here is from genome assembly GCF_015104395.2 of Macrobrachium nipponense. Classification (NCBI taxonomy): domain Eukaryota; kingdom Metazoa; phylum Arthropoda; class Malacostraca; order Decapoda; family Palaemonidae; genus Macrobrachium; species Macrobrachium nipponense. The sequence goes on from NC_061096.1 coordinate 8,499,655, forward strand.
AAATCCCATAATTCTGTGTGACAGAATATTGATTTCTTTCTTCCTTTTTTTTGTTTTTTTTATTTAGATTTTTTTGAGTGTCTAGACTACTTAAAAAAAAAAAAAAAATTCTTAAAAAAAAACAAAAACAAAAATCAAAATTCTGTCACACAGAATTGTTCCGTATATAAAGAAGTTTTTATGGTATGATTTTCAATACAACTGATGTCATAATAGCGGAGAAATCGTTACCTATTTTTTTTTTAATCATAATTTTTGCTAATAAAACTAAAAGTTTTTGCTCAAATGACTTGAAATTTTTATATGATGAAGGTATTATATATATCTAAAACATATATGAAAATTGTCTATTTTGCGTAATAAATAAAAAAAATAGACATCATAGCGGACAGTCCCCTTAAGTGTTAATGTTTTCTGCCATTTGTTAATGTGTTTCGTAAAGTTTAGTGTTAATGTTTTCTGCCATTTTTTAATGTGTTTTGTAAAGTTAAGAGTTCTTGTTTTCTGCCATTTGTCTCCTCCTCTGTCGCCACTTTCGGAGATCACCTGACTCGAAAGGTAAGGTTCCACATTTTACTACATATGTACGTACAGTATTTCTTGTACCATGTACACTTGTACAACTTTATTTTATATTTGCAGGTACATATAGTATATGGTAGTTTGATGTTAGGCATTGAATGGGTTCAAATTATTGATTTCATTGTTTTATTGGTCAAATTTTAGCTTTATTATAAAATTTACTGGGGTGTTTTTGTAGGGCTTGGAACGAATTAGGCAATTTACGTGTAAAATGTGGTTCAAGTTACGAAAAAATCAGGTTACGAAGGCCGCTTCGGAATGGATTACTTTTGTATCCTGAGGCACTACTTGTATGTATATAAACAAGTAGTTTTCATAATAAAATCTCAAAGCAAATTCAACTCCAATATAAAAGAATATTTACAAAAAACTGAATGTACTTGAAAGAAAGCATTAGAGGTAATTATTTACTGGAGACTTGAACATAGCCTAATCCCTGATAAGTAAATTATCAATGCAAAGGTTTTGAGATACGAGAATGGAATAACATTCTAGGACTATTTTAGGGTAATTATTTACTGGTGTCTTGCTAATAACCTATGGCCGGTAAACAAAATATAAAATGACAATTTGTCCAAAATTGCATTTTTCCTAACTATACAAAACTGAGGTCCTTTTACAATAGGAAGGTAACTTGCGGCAGTTGGGTGGTCGTAAGATTTCGAACAAGAGAGTTCGGTAGTTAACTGCTTGTCTGACTGGGAGGCGAAGAATCACTTTTGCTTTAGGCCCAAGCAAAAAATGCAGTGAGGGGTGGCATGACGTGGGACTGTGTGTAAAAGGACCTCAGGTTTGTATAGTTAGGAAAAATGCAATTTTGGACAAATTGTCATTTGTTCTGGCACGGGATACAAACCTTTCGGTCCTTTTACAATAGGAAGACTCACTTCTTGGTGGGAGGAATCTGAGTCTTTTGTGAACAGACTGGTGTTTGCCCAACCTTGGAATGCCTCCCTGGTCGTAAGAGCGAGGGAGGGATCCAAGCCTCTGTCCGATTGATCGGGGTGTGCACCGCAGGATCAATGGTCAGACCTCTGGACCAAGTACTAAGAGAGAGGCAAGCGTATCTCTTTGTACCAGCAAGCAAGAACTTGTTCCTTTTTGCAAGAGGCAACATAAAGTTATGGGTTTGTCTCTTGATGGCTTCCACTTGGGGAAGTGGTGGATATTCGCTCCCATCCCTAGTGAAAGGGATAGGATGGGACTCTGTCGAGTAGCTCACCCGCATCTCGTCCTTATCCAGCAGGGTGACGACCGTATCCCTCTACCCACAGGTAGAGGGGGAGAAAAAGATGGGAAGAGGAGCCAGTCACACTCTCATTCACTCATCCATTCTTACAGCCTGCGAGGGTCTGGGTTAGCTACACGTGTTGAGCAGCCACCACGGGTCCCAAGGAAAAAGTATCCAATGACCCGTGGGCAATATCCCGAAGGTAGAAGGAGGTGCATGTGGTCTGGTTGTACCAGACCCCTGCCTTCAGTACCTGCGCCACGGAGAAGTTCTTGCGGAATGCGAGGGAAGAACCAATATCTCTAACTTTGTGGGCTCTCGAATGAAGGGTACGGATGTCTTCGCTACCATCAGCTTCGTACGCGCTCCTCATAACCTCACGTAGTCAGAAGGAAAGAGTGTTCCTGTACTTCTTTCTAGGTCATCCCGGTGCTAATGAAGAGGCGTCAACACTCAGCCTGAGGTGAGTTTTCTACAGATAGCGCCTTCGCACCCTCACAGGACAAAGCAGCATCTCCTTCGCATCGAAGGTGGTGAAGTCCATTAGGGAGGGGATTGTGAAGGACTCGAACCGATCGTCAGGGACCGAAGGGTTCCGAGTCTTCGCTACGAAGTTCAGTACGAAATAGAGCGTCACGGATCCCCATCCCCTGGATGCTTGACTTTGCAGGAAAAGTCATGCAGTTCCCTCAGAGGAAAAGAAGGGCATAGTCGCATGACCTATCCCTCTTCTCGACTTCAGTGATGTCCAGTACCTATACAGGTCTATCCGTCTGCAGCGAAGTTTGCAGCGAAGTGTCTCGCATTCTCGTATCCTAATGCAGCGAAGTTGTTCTTCTCGGTAGTGGATAGGACACCGACACTCCATGGTGGGTGTCGATGGTATGGGTACTGGGACAAGCTATTAAGACGAAGTAATGATTGATCTGGAACAACCGAACTAAGTCCACAGCGTAGTTCGTAACTGACTCGGGCGCTCTGACAGCTGCCGACTGACTGCGTTCAGTAGTGAGGAAAGTTGTCCAAGCATCCGAGCAAGTCACGTGACCTTCGCCCTTTAAAGGGTTATGCTGAGAGACCGAACAAACAAATCGTAAAATTTGTTTTGTCACCAATGCCGGACGGCGAGGTGATGATTCTCTTAAGGCATGTGCCCAACAGGCGAAAGTCAATTGCCTTCTAGAGACCGAGGTCCCTGATGGCCAGACATTCTCATAGTAGTTGAATCTCAGCTAAGGAGAAACAACACTATGTGCCGTTGAAGATGAAGGTGGACAGTGAATGTAACCTACATCTTCACAGCCGAATCGGAGAAGGAAGGGATTCTCAAGATTCTGAAACTGGGCTTACAATGACTGAAAACGCTAACCACTATTTCATTGCTGTCCGGTGAGGAGTCGTAGTTGCAATGAAAGCGGGGTGTTTTTGTTTTTCAGTAATGAAAACACAGGGAAGTACTGCCTGAAGAACTGCTTCTCATGGGCTGAACATTTGGAAGTAGAGCTGGCAGGTCGGGGAGTAGGCGATGTCTTCCGATACATCTGTTAATTCGGGGCAAACAGTGAACAATTGCACACCTACGAATACGAGATATTTTGAAGACAAACTCAGATGTCTGAAGAAATCATCCCGCATTATCGCAGTGTGATGCAGCGGGAGACTAGTACAGACCTCTGTTACTGTGCGGTAAACAGAAAGATGAAAGAGTCCAAGAGATAGCTCTGTTGAAAATTCTCGCAATGTCGAAGGCGATGAAATAGAGCGTCACAGCAGTAGATGGTCATTCATGTATGCGAGAATCCCCATTAATCAGAGACCTAAGTCCTTGATTGTTGGGCAGAGATACGGTTCGGTAGTCAATTATTGCAGGGGAGAGAGACATACCCGACCGTGCATCTCGGAGAGCCAGCTGGTACTGAGCTGCTATCGAGCAGTCCAATACAGTTAGCTCTCACTGACTCGTCATCCTGAGTTGCCAGGTAATCCATTCCAAGAAGGAATGCGTTCGGCTAGAACCATCGAGCATAAAAAAAAATACGGTCGAGCAATTATATTTAAACGAAACAGATTTCGGTAAATACAAAAGCTGAGTTGGTGTTGTCGTGACAATACCATAAGTATCTAAAATCGAAACTGGTAACTCCTGGGAGGTTGCAGGCAGTCCTGAGTTGCAGTTCAATTAGGATACTAGTCGTCTAGGTCACAATCCGTAGAGTTAACTACGGTATGCGCCTACACCCCGGACAATTCAACTGCTTAACAGAATTATGTCGCGAGGGTAATATACGTAGTATATTTGTAGGTTTCTGTACAACGACCTCCATCCTAAATTCTTTTCCCTTCGAGGAATGAGAATAAGGATTGGAGATCGACCGCCTTCGTTCTCTAGTCAAGAGAGTGAAGGAGAAGTCTTCCACTTCTCCCCAAAAGAAGCTTCAATGGTGAACAGAACACCGAAGCGATAGTTCAAGCCAAACTGGATGTTCCTGTCCGTTCTTCTCTATTCCAGGGTTGGTTGCCTACTGTGAGATATTCTTCCTTCAGCAGCAGTGCTTCTTCGAAATACTGGAAATTCCAGGAATTCGGGCATTCGGCGAGGTTCCCGATTATCGTGGTAACAATTATTGGGGATTCTCGTACTAGTCCACCCCCTCTGGACCATCCGTGGTTTCGCCTAAGTGTTTGGAGATCGTAAAAAACTCGAACACTGAGAGTGCTAGAAATTCTGCAGAATTCTAAGCACTCGGCGGAAACCCACCCCCCCAAATTCGTCAAACGATCATCAGTTGGTGGTCCTCCCGATTCCCGTAGAAATCGAGAATGGGGCAGGATCCTTCCTCAACGACGGGGGCTTACGTCAAGTAGGACCCGAAGGTCCCCCCACCCGGTAATACAGTCCCCAACGCGGGACCCTACAGAGAACTCTCTGCAGGATCCCTCCCCTTTCCCTCGTAGCCGTAAGGAGAGAGGGAATGGGGGAGGAATTGGATACTCGCTCGCCTTCCCAGCAGAACTAGCAGTTGGAGAAGAGAGTATTAGCAGCCATCACCTTGTGGCGATGGTCTTCCAGAGTCTGGGAAAACGTATCGTCAGGAGAAACGTTTTCCCCGAGGAGGGTTATGAACTCGCACTGTAGGTAAGGGTCTGCCGCCACTGTGAACGTCGTCTGGGTGGGGCTGATCGAAACCTGACAGGAGAGAGCCGATACCGTCCTCCGACGCAGGTAAAATCGCCGCTGTCGCAGTAGAGGCGGAGGAAGTAGCCTTTTTCGGTCTGACAGACCGCTCATGTGAGCCGTCCTGTTCGAAGACGAGAGACTTCACCTGGTCCAACAGAGTCGGCAAGCTGCGATCGCGGCAGACCCACCGTCGGTTTGGGTTCCTTCTTGGACCCCAAAATGACTCGAGCCGGGATGTTGCTCGGATGGTGGGAGCGGCGATCCTTCCCCGAAGTCGTTGTGCTGACGAATCAGCGCAATAACCTTGGCAAAGTTCCTGTGGATCCCTGGGGTGACTGCATCTTGCGGAGTAGGACCGTCAAGCCCCTCAAACAAGAGCAACTCCCGAGATCCTCCCCCTTCAGGAGGGGCAAAGCGACAGACCCCTCCAGGTCTCTCCCTGTCACTTGCACATACGACCTGGTCGATACTAAGATCATGCCTGGTACGTACAGCGTCGTGACAGGATCGTGCGGGGCACGCCCCTCACGATTACTCCTCTCCTCGGTGTCTCGCCCTTCCCGGTGTAACCCAAGGAAGTTGAAGGCACGGGAGAGAAGACCTCCCTCACTGGCAGAACCAGTGTTCTTGCGGGGCTGCAGGCGATCACCAACCCGCTGTGGGGATCGAGCTGCAGGCCTGGTTGTGCCGCTCTCCCCGACCGAGAACAGCGGTCCCGATCTCATGCGTCAGAGGAACTGCTGCTGGTCGCCCTACCAGTCCGGTCCCTGTGGCAGCGGCGGTCAGGCGACCTGCAGAGACCAATGTCGCGGTGAGACCGGTGCGTGTCCTCAAGGCGCGTCGAACCACTGGCGCCAGCGATCGGGGGGACCTCTTCCCAGCCTCAGCCCGTGGCCGGTCTGGGACCGTCACGTCAACCTGGGTGACTGGCTGGTCGCTACGAGAGCGAGAGCTGGCCTGGTAAGAGTCGCCTGAGCGGCTCTCACCAGCCTTCCGCTCCGTGCCGTGAACCTGGCACCAAGCGAGCTCTCGCGTCTGGTTCTTGGCTGCACAGCCACCCGTGGGTGACCGTACACTCAGTACCTCTCGCGAACGAGAGGCCGAGACGGAACCTGGTGTAGCGGCAGAACCTCTAGCACCAGGCGAGGAAGTACCAGTTAGCCGGTACCTCCTCTGTCCCCGTCTCTTCTTCCTTGCGGAAGGAGAGACGGGCCCTACTCCCAAAGGAGCAGCAGGACCAGCGGAAGGACCCCCCGTCCCACCGGAGCGGGACAGGCCCTGAGAAGTTCTCGAAGGAGCCTTCTTAGGAGGGGAGGAGGCAGCCTTCTTCTTCCTCGGCTGGGTAGCCTTGGAAGTCGAAGGGGAGGGGGCGGCTGCAGACAACGAAGAAGACAAAGACGACGACGACACCTTCCTCCTCTTCCTTTTCTTCTTCATCAGCTTCCTCAGGACAGACGTGAGGTCAGCCATCCAGGGCGGAGCCGGGGCTGCTGTTGCCAAAGCAACAGGGCCCGGATGCACCTGTCCGGACAGACCAACGTCTGGGGCAGCAACTGTGGGCAGGGATGACGCCAGCAAGTACGGGAACAGCAGGAGCGGCAAGAACAGCAGGAACAGCCAGCACAGCATCGGAGGCAGGTACGGCAGGCACGGCAGGTAGTCCAGGAGACGGGGCAGCAGCCAGCAACATCCTGGGTACCAGCGGCAGGTCCAGGGGCGAGCTCTTAGGGCAGCGGAAGTCCAGGCGAGGCAGCACAGCAAATCTGGGCAGCGGCGGCACGCCCCTCCTCGGTACGGCGACAAACGGCCCCTGCACAGCGGCTGAAGGAGTCACAGAAACCACGTGCGGAGAATACACTAGGTGAGGAGGGGCAGCGTACCCTGGGGTAGACAAAGTGGAAGTCGTGGTCACCACTCCATGGGTGACCGCACCAGACGATGGAGCAGCCCCTGGACACTCGGCACGCCCTGGAGTCCCAATGACGCCCACACCTGTCCCAGGTCATCCCCCACAGCAGAAGCACCTGCGGAAGCAAGAGTCGAGTATATACGGGAGGGGTTCCCCTCACGCGGGGGGGGACGAGCCCCACCCCGAACAAATGGAAGACCCAAAATATAAATGCACGTCGGGTAACGAGCGCCCTCCTCTACACTTGACGGATCAGGCGAAGAAGAAGGACCTCGAAACCCTCCCCGAAGGGGAAGGTGCCATACGTGGGAGCTGAGCGGGGGGGCAGGAAAGAAGACCAAGAATCGGTTACCAAGGGAGTCGCAGGAGAGCTTTCCAACGACTTCTTAGCAGGCCTTCGTTCTTCCCGCCCCCGCACAACACCCACTGCACCTCTGACCAATACAAAGCTCGGCTCGAGAGCATTCGCGCCCTCGGCACCGAGTGCAAGGCATGAGGATCAATTCCCGGGTATGAGCGGAAACCTTTATCCATAATGATAATAATACATGAAAATGAAAAAGAATACTGCATTTTCAATTTCACTTTCAATTCACACAAAATTAAAAAGGCTTGGGCCGAGAGCATTCACGCCCTCGGAACCGAGCACAAGGGCATAAGGATCAATTCCTGGGTATGAGCGTAAACCTTGATCCATAATGATAATAATACATGAAAATAAAAAAGAATACTGCATTTACAATTTCACTTTCACTTTCACACAAAAATAAAAGGCTCGGGCCTAGATCATTCGTGCCCTCGGCACCGAGCGCAAAGGGCAAGAAAATAAATAAAAAATGAAAAAAAGCACAGCACTTACGATTTTCACTTTCACACTTTCACCCAAAAAAATACAGGGCTCGGTGCGAAAGCACTCTCGCCCTCAACACTGAGCACAAAGGACATGGGGATCGATCTCTGGAAAACTTTTAAATTTCCCACATTTACGCCCCTCCACCCCGGGGCATGGAGATTCCTTCGATCCTTGGTCCATTATTTATTTGAATTAATAATAAGTGTATATGAAAAAATGAAAAAGAGTACTTACAGTTCACTTTTACACACACACAAATAGTAAGAGAAAACACAAATATCCTGAAAGCACACGACGATGAAGCGGGCAGAGAGCGATGAAGAGCACGTCTACACACCAGCAGGCCGAAAGCAAAAGTGATTCTTCGCCTCCCAGTCGTGCGGCGCGCGCACTGTTGGACAAGCAGTTAACTACCGAACTCCCTTGTTCGAAAGCTTACGACCATCCAGCTGCCGCTAGTTACCTTCCTATTGTAAAAGGACCGAAAGGTTTGTATCCCGTGTCGGAACAAACAAAAGTTCAGCCTAAAGGAATGATGTAAAATCAAGATAACTTAAGGCAATTATTAACAGACAACTTACACATAGCATAAGCCAGTAAGTAAAAAATATGCAAAAGTATTAGGAGTATGAATAGTGTTACATTCCAAAAACTATTCCCGGAGAGTACAAATATCCAGCTTGATGATAATCTGAATTAAACAAAAGACAAGACTCATCCTGCTCGAAGGCTACAAATTCGTTCTGGTGGTTGTGTAATACTACCAAAATACGGTGATATAATCAGAAAACAAGAATGAAGTGCTTAGCTAATTAGCATTGCCATTTGGGTATGGCACTATATACCTACACAGCAATCGAAGTGCTATCCCCGAAATTTGAATCGGGCTGCTGCACGTGGAAACTATAGCTATATAATTACTGGGTAAGTCTCAATTACAAAATAGAGTATTAATAAAGAACAACCCTTCAAATTTTTTTGTTTTAACCAAGGTAATAGATATCCACACATAATACCTAGTGGGTAAAGTTGCACCCTTCTCGAGTGAATATTTAAGAAAAGAAATGAAAGTAACATTAACATACTTATGCACACATAAATTTACAATAACTTTAGTTTAACTTCATACTAAGCTAAAAAAAATGATTAGATGTATGTTACTAAAAAAAAAATATCACATTTATCAATACAAAAAAGTAGTCAATTAGTCATCTTACCTGATCATCATTTTCATCAGCAAATGTAATTGCTGTCAACTTGTAAGAATTGGTAACCAAATATTCATTTATAAGAAAGTTAAGCGTTCTCTTTTCATGGGGTCGGATGGATGACAGAGCAGCCACAAAAACCTTTTCATCAGCTTCTTCCTTTTCAGATGATATTGGTTTTGCTTCTGTCAACCCAAAAACCAAAAGCTATTAAACTTAAAAGCATTAATAATAAACAATAAAAAAAAACTGACAAGCTCCATCCATCAGAACATCCTTATATATGATGACACTTCAAAATACAATTTTCACACTGAGCAGAGCAATACCACAAAAACATTTATTAAACAATAAACTAAAACTAATTTAGTTGAACTTACTGAATATCTTAATGTTTGTTATTTTAACTCATTAATCATAAGTAGCCTTATTTTGTGTGGAATACACCCAGGCACACCAACTCAAAAAGATTTGAAAAAACAAACCCTGCTGCAGATATACTAGCGGACTCAACCAGGCGGCAAGGCATCACTACTCAATTTCCTTTACGCTTCACAGCCTGCGCCTATTACTCGGATGATACAACTGATAAGAGAAGCATGTAGCAAGGAGAATATACTAGTATATTTGTAGGTTCCTGTAAATTGTGCTCCAGGCAGTCTTCTTCATTCGAGAGACAAGAATAAGGACTGGGAGCAGACCTTCATTCTCTAATGAAGAGAGCGAAGGTGAAGTTGTCCCTTCCAAAGGGAGATTTCTACGGTGAGAACAGGATAACGAAGACGACTAGTTCAAGATAAACTGGTTGTTCCCAAAACAGTAGCACTGGGGAGGTGTTCAAACCTCTCGGTGCTATCCATCCTGAACAGATTGACATGAGTACTGTAAAATTCTAAGATAGAACCAAATACATAGTCTCTCAGATTTGAACTCTAAGGAGTATACTCCATAGAATACCATTTATTCCCTTGTTCATTCCGGTATAACCAGGAAGTAGAGGGAAAAAAGAGAGAGGAGATTGACTGTTCTTGCCCACTCTTCTCTGACTTTGCGATGTTCTCACTTTGTTAAATGAAGCATTCATTTCCTACAACCATTTCATTCGTGTGAACGTGAGCAAAGGTTGACTGAAGTTAAATGTAGTAAAAGCTGGTGAGAACTTGCCACGTCTTGCTACACAATCATCTTTTCCATGATCGAACCTGAGGAACAGCGACATCAATCTTGGCCATTCCCGGCTTTCACAAGTGGGTCCAAGCCTTCAATGTGACTCGGTCCCTTCTCTCACCCTGCGCCACTGTCATGATTGAGAGAGGACTACTTCTCACTGACTGTGGATGTATGATCCCCTTTGGAGGTTGTACACTTGAAGAGACCCGTACACAAGTACCCAACGCAGCCCCTTGGAACTCGAGACAGGAGAATGAACCTGGGTTCGAACTCCTAGGGCTCCGAAGACACAATTAACTGTTCTCCTTTGAGGCCGAAGCTCTAAGAAGAAGAATAAAGAGGGTTTCTGTGTCTGCTGTCCTATATGTTCGGACTCTAAGGTCCAAGACATGAGGACAGTGCTTGACCCTTGACCATTCACCTAAAAGGTGTTGCATGAAGTTCCAAGCTCTGCTAACTCCAAACCAGACTGAAGAGTGAACTCACCTGTACTGGTAAAGGCTCTTCTCACTATCCAAGTACTCGTGATAGTGAGCAATTGGCGAGCACTAGAATTCGTAAGAAAACCCGACTCTTGTAAGACAATAATTGGGTGAGCTTTGGCTCGCCCAGGTATTCTGCAATATGATGAAGCAAAGCACTCAGCGAGCGTCAGCGAAACCAAGGGATCCAGGGGGTCGACGAGACTCCTGATTATTATAATTACCGGGAATGCCTGTTTCCCAATTGTTTTGAAATCACAGAAAACCAAATCACTCTGTGAACACCACAAATTCCAAGGAATTTAATGGCTCAGTGAGACTCTCGATTTTTGTAATTACAGTTACCAGGGATGTCTGTCTCGCCCGAGTGTTTGGAAATTACTACAGTAAACCATAACATTAAGAATGCCAGAAATTCCAAGGAATTCGAGCATTCAGTGAGATTCCCGAGTATTGTAGCAACAATTATCTGGAATTCTCGTCTTGCCCAAGTGTTTGCAGATCATTGAAGACCAAAACACTTAAAGAGTGCTAGAAATTCCCAAGAATTTAAGCGCTCGGCGAGACCCCTGAATTTCAGCAAACAATCATTGGGGCAGGGCCCCTCCTCGACTCCTGTAGAAATCGAGAAAGATCGAGCATAAAAACCAGCCCTAAACGCAAGCATTTCAGACTGGAATACCAGTGCAATTCAACAGAATATATACACTCAAGGCTCCCTAAACGTCAGAAACCATAGGGGACTGAGAATTGAAATCTGTCTAAGGGACATAGTATCTTGATCTGATGGAAGATCCTTCCTCACCGCATGCATGGTCCGGCGGACCGTCAAGTCAACCCTGGGTACTGAGCGATCATCGTGAAAGCGATCACCGGCAAGGTGTGAGTCACCCGAGCGATTCACTCCTTTCTTCTGCTCCGTGCCCGAATCGTGATGGTGAGCGGACTCAGCGTCTCCGACTCTACATGCATGCGAATCCGTAGATTTACGTGCACTTGGGTTATCTCATGAATGAGCGCCCAACATGGAACTAGTCTTGGGGGCAGAACCTCTAGGACTAGCAGCAGAAGTGCGAACCGAAGTTTGTGCTTCTATGGCTCCCGACACGCTAGTCCCTGTTGACAGTGTGACAGTTCCTGTTCCCGAAGAAACATGCAACCCAGCAGAAGACCCAACTGCCTCCTTAGTTCTAGGTGGCAAACCCTTAGAAGTCCCGTGACAAGGCTTCTAGGGAGGCGGGGAGGGAGGGAGACTACCTTCTCCTTCTTCGGCATAGAGCCTTAGAAGTCGAAGGGGAGGAGGTCGAAGAAAAATATGATATTGTCATGATACAATAAAGTTTGTTCATACTTACCTGACAGATATATATATAGCTGTATTTCTCTGACGACCGACAGAATTTCAAAACTCCCGGCAAACGCACGTGGTCGGCCAGGTGGTTTAGTACCCATTCCCGCCAGCGTGGGCGGCGGGCCTCAGGAACCATCCCATTTTCTATTCAGATTTTTCATACCACTGTCCCCTGAGGGGAGGTGGGTGGGTACTTGATTATATATATCTGTCAGGTAAGTATGAACAAACTTTATTGTATCATGACAATATCATTTTGTTCATGACACTTACCTGCCAGATATATATATAGCGGACTCCCACCATTGGAGGTGGGAAGGGACAGAATAGAAGGATTTTGGAAACACCTCAAGTGCAGATGATTGACATCTTGGTTCCTTACCTGTTAGCATAGCTGACTTTGTGATTATTGTCACCGAAGCCTGCTTCTGCTTTACTAGAGTTACCAACAAGGCGTAACCTGTGTAGTTGGTGCGCTCTAGATGATCTGTCAACGGGAGCATGACCACAATGTGACTAGACCATATGACCCATACCATGAGGGCTAAGAAGTAAAATATACCACCACCTGACCAACCTAGCCAGAGTTAAGGATATTTAACTAAGGCTTAATGATTGAGAAGTCCGCCACTGGCGGTCGACCCAACAACTGTAAATAACAACTCTTCCTAACCATTTTCTATAGGATAGGAAGAGTGGTACTTCTTGCCCCCAAGATTGTGTCTGCGGACACGTATGGCCCCTAGCGAGCAGCAAATCTTATTTTCTATCTTCACATCCCGCAGGTATTGTGAAGTGACAGCATTGCTTCGCTAAAAACTCAGGATGTCACCGAGTGCCATTCTCTATTGAAATTGTTTCCGAGACCGCGCCCTCCACCTCGTGAACTTCAGTTAAAAGATTTCAAAATCTTGTCCAAACATGATAATGAGCCACTTTGAAAGAACTCCCTAACAATAACGCCAGGGTGTTCTTTGACATGGGCAAGTCTGGTTATTACGGAACACCGCAGATTGTCCGAAGAAACCAACCTGACTTTCTTAGTTTTATTTTGATAAAACTTGAGAGACCGACAGGGCAGGACTCTCTCTGGCTCTTGCCCAATAATATATGCCATCCCCTTGACTTCCAAGCTCCTGGGCAAAGGGTTAGACGGGTTCTCGTTCTTAGGCAAGAAACGGAACGGTTTAGATAACACACCGCCTTATGTTTTCTAAAACCAAAAAAAAACAAACGTCTGATGATGGGCTTAAAACTTCCCTAACCCTTCATAGCTAGAGTGGTTAGAAAAAATTAGCCTTTCTGGTCCCGTGCATTAAGTTCACAGAGAGAGGATCGAAATACTTCGACATCGAGAACTTCAGACTACATCCAAGTTCCATGCCAGAATCTTCGATCTAGACAGTTTCGAGACTTCCACAGACCTTAAATATTGTGAAGGGCTTTATTGTTTGACAGATCCAAATCTCTAAGCCCAAATGCCGTCAACCACATACTCCCGTATTTGTAATAATCAGGATTTACAACTTAGTCCTTTCTTCAGACGGAAAGAGAAGACTGTAATGCAATTCACAGAGATCGAGGCGAAAGAACACTATTAATTCCTACACCATTTCAAAATCAGCTCACTTCGATTGATATAATGCAAAATAGGCAGCAACTCCATTTTGCCTTGGCAATGACATTTGTCATTAGTTTTGAAAAAAACTCTTGTTTCGGTCAACCTTTCGACAGTCTGAACTCCAGTCAGGCTTAGGGGCGGAGAGGTTTTGCGATACCTCTCAGAGTGACGCTGTTAAAGTAAACCGTGACTCTGTGAATTTATCTTCTCGAAGGCCCACATAGGGCAATCAATGTTCTTGGGCAAACAGTGTTCTTCTCGCTCCGTCTGACTTCAAGAATCAACTTATTACATCCCCAGAGTTTGAAATCGGGGTAAAAAGAGGCTAAACATCCATCCCGTTCAATACCATAGGATGGCGTCTATTGCTATCGCTCCAGATCGAGAATAAGAGCAGCAGAGTAGAAGAAGCCTCTTCGTCCTAAACATTGCGAAAGAGATGTAACAAAGGACTTCCCTAAATTCTCAACAACTCTCTATATACTTCCAATCGAAGATTCTATTCGGATGCCATTATTTATTACTGTCGATCGAGAAGATTCGTACGGACTATGTGCAATCCTGTAACGAACCTCTGAGAATCGTTACATTCATGCTATTTTCATAACAGGCTCTCTACCATTAACTTGAACAGGGATCGAGAGAAAATTTCTCGATAGTTCTTGAGAGACAAGAGAGAGTGATATTTGCCAGAGTTGATCTGTTCCTTCAGGACAAATGTTAGGGACGACCAAATGATTACAATTCTTTCAGAATATGTGCCAGGACATCTGACACTCTCTACAGATGCCTGGTAATTTTTCGCTATCACCTGAGGTGTTACCTGAAGCATTGCGAGATATTCAGAATCGTTTCTAGATCTTGGATATTATTCCATTTTTTGGTAGGGAAATAAAAAAGGGAAGAAAAACTGTACAGGTCTGAATTGCAGTCTATTCATGGGAAACAAACTTCTTCAGGGAGGAAATGGTCCCAGCAGACTAATTCCATTCCCCTACCGAGCATGCTTCCCTCCGTAATAAGGCTGCGCTCTGTCTAGCAGCTAGAAGCCTTAATATAGTGCTATGCCGCGGTAGACTCTTATAGAATCCTGTAACAGTGCGGTAAAGGGCACCGAAAGGATTAAGAGGATATCTCTGTTGAAAAATTATTTCGCCAACGAAAGCAATGTTTAATAAATGCATGTTATAATTCCCCTCAATTAGGCTTAAAGTCCACGATTGTAGGGCAGAGATACGGTTAGTCAATCAACCTTCGGGGGAGAGAGACGTAACATACCGAGCATGGACAGCGCGCTACTTGGTACTGAGTTGTGACTTGGTGTACCGACGTTCACCTTCTTGCACTAGTAAGTCTGAGTTGCCCGCTACCCTATTCTACAAAAGAATAGGTTGGTATTATTTGAGCCGGAAGAAACTCTCAAGATACATCTTTAAGCGAAAACAGGATTCGCTAAATACAGAAGTTGAGTTGCGTTGTCGTAACACTACTCAATATCCAAAATATAAATCGGAAACTCCTGGAAGGTTGCAGGGAGTACCCGATTAAAAATACTGCGTCATCCACAGTGAAAGCAGCATTGATTCATCGTCAACGCACTATTCTGCCTGCGTTACCATCTACTCCCTTCTACGAAGGAAGAAGTTTGTTAATATTATCTAGCAGAAGAAAAAACTCTCAAATAAGCATATTTAAGCGAAATAGAATTCGCTAAATGTAGAAGCTGAGTTGATGTTGTAGTAACAATACCTTTTTAGCGTTTGTCCATTACCCCGGAAACTCTTGGAAGGGAGTGCATGTTGATAATTCCCCCTTCCCCCTAATAAACACAAACTTGAATAACAGTCCTTTCGGTTGCCATCCATAGAAGAATGTACGATATTTGCGTATATGACTTGACCACACGTACTAATATAACGCAAAAATAAAATACATAAGTATTATAGCCACTTGGACAGCTAATTCTCTACTACATTCTTTCCTCAACGAGGAAGAGAGAGAATGGAAAACGGCTGTTTCGTTCTCTTCGTCAAGAGAATGAATTAATGTTATTCAAAGGAGATCCTCCAATGAGAACGAGGAACGAAAAAGGACAATTCAAGCTTCGATGCCACTGGAATTAAGACTTCATGGACGTCTTCTACAAGTCTTTTCTCTTGACGAATCTCTTAACTAATGAACTAAGAGCTCTTCCGAATCTTGTCAATGAGAGCTTATCCGCTTAAACAATAATGTTATCAAAATCGTTTATCAATGAGAACTAACCCTTGTACGTAGGGATAAAGAATTTCTTTTTGTCAATGAGGGTTCGTCCACTTACTTTGGACAAAACCTTTATGACAAACCATTAGTATCTTACTATATGGGGGAAATCCACATACCTGACAGAAAATAATCCAGGATGTGAAGGACGACAAGCGTCCTTAAAAATTTTCTTGACGCATAGGACGGCCTAGCGTCCTCAAAAGCGTCCTGTATAGCGTTCTGATCCTGCATAGCGCCCTGATGAGAAGGACGATGAGCCTTCTTAAAATGCTCTCGACGCTTAGGACGCCTGGCGTCCTCACTTCGTCCCGACGTTTGATGAAAACGTCTTTGTCAAAGCATCTCTATTTCGATATAGCGTTAAAGAACGCCTCGCGTCTCAAAAGCGTCCTGACGTGATGGACGCCTTGCCAAAGTATCTTTAATTCGATAGCGTGTAGGAGCCTAGCGTCCTCAAAAGCGACCTCATCTACGACCTGACGTGATGGACGTCGTACTAAAATCCTCTAATTCTATCCTGAGAAGTAGGACGCTTTGCGTCCTCAAAAGCGTCCTCATATAGCAGCAACCTGTCGTAACATCTAAGTCGTTCAATATCTTCTGAACCCATGATACGACTTCTTAGTCTTGTTTGTAACGTCGAGCGTCCTCATGAGCGTCCTGAAAAGCGTCCTGACGAGTAGGGCGTTTCTTGTGTTTAGTACTTACCTCTCGTTCTTGAACACCAAGATCATTCTCCTCCAACTCGACGTCGGAACTATCCTTCTTAACGTCCTTCGACTCTTGGTAAAGACGATGGTCGCCTGTGCGACATCTATTGTCTTTGTCTCCTTCGCCGATACTTCTAGAGACTATCAACAGGAGCTTATTGCGCTCCTGAATGAGTCTAAGAGGTCTAGAAGGCAACGAATTCGGATGAGGACGAAGAACGCGGAGAATAAGGAAGAACGTCTAGATTTCTTTACGGGTTAGACATAGATCTTTCTTACGATGTCTCGATCTTAATTCTTTCTTTGCGAAAAAGGTATCTAACTATTGTTGAATTGCTACTAGGCCCTTCTTGGATGGTGCAGATCCATACGAAGAAGTTATCCTTTGAGAAGAAGATGGGCGAAGGGGACGCCCTCTTCCTTCTCTCCGGACTCGAATCAGGGACGCCCGAAAGCGTCCTTTCTGTCGGGATACTAAAACTTCGAAGTCTTCCGGGGGAAGGAAAAACGAAGCGTAATAATCAAGGCGGAGGACGTACGTCAGATCTTACCCGATGAAGCGTCCTCTTCCGTAAGACCTCTCCTAAGAGGGCGAGAAAGACAATGGTCGCTTGTGCGACATCGTACGTCTTCCTTACCACTCTCGATTGGAGAGGCCTTCCGAGATTCGTGCTTGTGCACAATTTTTTGGAAACCTGGTATGCGTTCTCAGGTTCTGTCTGCGCATCGTCCTAGAACTTACTCCTGACGAGTGTCCATATAGGACTTCTGTCAAAGGCATTAAAGCATAGGGCTCTTACACATCTGAAGAGCGTTCTTTATTCCTTAGAGTCTGATTCGTAGGACGCCTAGTGTCCTGAAAAGCGTCCAGATGTCTACTACTTCGAACGTCTTGTAAATAGCGTCCTGGCGAGCGTCCCAATTGTTTTAAGACATCGAGCGCTTTCCGAGTCTCTTCCAGAACGACCTGACCGGTGGTACGTTGGAAAGTTTTTTTTTTTTTTTAATGTTAAGGCTGCGATGATAACAATAGCATAACAATAGAGAGAGAGAACGTGAAGCGTGGCCTCCTCTATAAGCTTCTGTTTAAAGGGCACGAGTCCTTCCGAGATCTCCAACCGCGTGCGAGGAAGACGCCTCGGAGGACGAGAACGCTTAAATCGAGGCAGAGGATACTATCGATCCTTTTATCGAAGAAGCGCGTCCTCTCGTAAGACTCTCCTAGGAGGGCGAGAAAGACTATGGCGTCTTCCTTACCACATGGGGGTCTTCCGACGATTGGGGCTTGCCTTCTTCCGAGATTCCCCCCCATGGGGAGGGGAGTCTCTGATATCCTTCCGAGATTCCCCCACACTATGAGGGGGGGACGTCTCGGAGGAAGGGAAGCACTTTTCTCGAAGAAGCGTCCTCTTCCGTAAGACCTCTACCTAGGAGGGCGAGAAAACCAAGACGATGGCGTCTTCTTTACCACTCTCGATTGGAGAGGCCTTCCGAGATTCCCCCCTCCTATGGGGGGGGGAAGTCTCGGAGGAAGGGAGGCAATTCTTCATGATCCGTGCACGTGCACGATCTTTGGCAGCCTGGGTAGCGTCCTCAGGACCTGCCGAAGGGACCCCAGATCAGTGGGGGGTTCCTCGTAACCCTCCTTCGGCTTTCGACATGCCCTCTCCCTGTGGTCCTGGGAGTCCGACAGAGGTCTAGACCTAGAGGCGTTATAAGGCCGATCTGACGCCCCTCCACTACACTAGGGGCATTAATTCAGTATCACTACACTCACAAACCCTGATTGGAGAGTGAACACTTTAGATTCCAATTACTGATATAATCCACCATAACAGAAAAACATTACCTCCCACAGACACTTCTCTCTAGGCACGTAGGCCAACGGAAGGTTATGCAAAATAAAGTTAACAGGAGGTTCTGTAGGTATATCACCCTGACTTCTGTTTACTGATCTTGGAGGAAAAAACAAAACCTCCTTAATTCTATTACGCTCTATTTGTACATACGAATCATACATCTCTATTCGGAATCAGTCAAATATCACACTAATCATATTTATGCTTAACCAAAAATTATGTACACATCGTGCATATTACGTGAGAATCTATCGAAGGTTTCGTTATTCTCACCATAACCCCTTTGCAGACAACAAAGTCTGAAACTAGCCCAACTAGATTCAGACGTTTTATTTCAAAAACTCAAAATTAAATCAATTTATTAAAAGCGTATGCCTAGCCACAAATCCTTGTTAATAAACCAAAAAGAAAACAAACCAACCAAGATACTTAAGCGGCTAATGAAGTTTCAAAATCCTAGGCGGAGGTCTGGAAACGGTTTGTTTACAGACCGGCGACAGAAAAAATCTGAATAGAAAAATGGGATGGTTCCTGAGGCCCGCCATCCCAGCGGTGGGAATGGGTACTAACCACCTGGCCGACCACTGCGTTTGCCGGGAGTTTTGAAATTCTGTCGGTCGTCAGAGAAATACAGCTATATATATATCTGGCAGGTAAGTGTCATGAACAAAATGATGATTACGAAGAGGAAGATGACGACACTTGACGAGCTCTCTTCCTCCTCAACTTCTGCAAGACTTCTTGTACAGGATGAGACACATTAACTAGTAAAAGTAGAGTTAATAATCACAGGGCAGCCGCAAAGGGTGTGTCCAATGACAAAACTCCAGGATAACAGCGGCAAATTTATATGATTCCCAGTAGTGAAAAAGTTCACACACTCAAGGACCAGTATCACAGCATGGTACGAGTTATGGGTACAATTCTAAGGTTAGGACATAGTGTGGCTCAGATATCCAACCATCTACTGCTGTAATCAACTATCACCATTGTTAGCCTGTAAAAGAGAGGAAATATGATTAAAAACAAAAATTAAGGATACTCCTCTCCTATCCAAGGGAACTGCCCCTCCAAAATGAGAGGAGATCCCTCAAAACACCACCAACACACGCCTCAAACCCCCTCTCTCTTCGTCCAATGAGCTAGCGAAAGGACAAAAGAGAAGAGTAAATACCAAAGAAAAACAAAGGATAAAAAACCTCTGAAGATCCCCTTGGTAATTTCCAAAGCGTAAGCGTAAATACCAAATGAACACACTGTCTCATCTTGCTTGCATTAATGGGCTAAACAATGTAATAAAGGTGTATGTAACACCTTGCCACCGACCCTTAATACAAAGTAGAAAGGTGGCTAGCAAGGCTATCACAAAAACTGGGTTTGCATATTAATTATTAAAGTAAATTAATATTAACATCAGGCACAATATAAATATATATTCAAAATAAAAGGAAAGATCCCACTGGGAAATCATGATTAACGGTAGACAAGAGATCACAAACATACTTCTTCATCAGAAAACAGCCAAGAGCAAAGTGGAGTGTTTACATCCAGGCAGGCAGGCTACCAGACGGTAGTTACTGCCGCTACCACCTTGTTCAAGAATTTAACGGTCGTATTCCAGCCTACGCTGAAAGTAATTGCTCATATAAAGGACCGAGGGTTTGTATATTGTGTAGGAACCAAACATATCCTTCATGCATGTTATGAACTCCTGTAGTATGACACTTTGAAAAGTTGTGATAATTTGGAGACCCAATCAAAACCATAACCAAAGCAAAAAAAATCCAGTCATAACAAAGGGACAAACGTTTTAAGTCTTAAATTAGATAGTTAATCATATGTAGAAATATACAGGCAGTCCCCAGGTTACGACGGGCTCGGCTTACGACGTTCCGAGGTTAGGTGCTTTTCAATATATTCATCAGAAATTATTTCCAGGGTTTCGACACCTTACACCGCTGATCTGGCAGAAGAAATGACCCCAAAAATGCAAAATACTCAATATTAGGTTTTTTTTTATGAAAAATGCAATAAGAATGCAGTTTACATAGTTTTTAGTGCACCCAAAGCATTGAAAGTAAGGTTTTCTTAGGATTTTTGACGATGTTCCGGCTTACGACGATTTTTGGGTTACAACACATCTCAACAACGGAGCCCCCGTTGTAACACGGGGACTGCCTGTAATCCCTTATTTAAAGGGGGGCTTCCTCTTTGATTTTGATGAATATTTTTGAAATTTTCAAAATCTGGTTAAATGGCCGTATGACATGAGCAACACCTCTGTTATCACGGGGCAAAAGCATTTTTCGAAAATATGATATTGTTATGACAATAAAGTTTCATACCATACTACCTGGCAGATATATAGTACTTAGCTATAGACTCCGTCGTCCCCACGATAGAAATTCGAAATTCGCGGCACACGCTACAGGTAGGTAGGTCAGGTGATCTACCGGCCTACGCTGGGTGGCAGGAATAGGCAACGATTACCTTCTAAGGACAGATTTTCTCTTCCACCTGTCTCCTGCGGGGAGGCTGGGTGGGCCATAATCGTATATATCTGCCAGGTAAGTATGATGAAACAATTGTATCATAACAATATCATTTTCATACATTTAACTTACCTGTCAGATATATACTTAGCGGATTTGGCACCCCTCGGTAGAGGGCAAGAGACAGCTATTTACTGATTAGACAGGTAAACAACATATGTTGTAGGTAATAAATAAATAAAACCTTGGTTCCTATGTGTTTCGACAAAGGTGTCGACTTCCTAGCTATTGCTAGTAGTCTGCTTCGTCTCAAGAGCCTCAGCGAGGATGATGACCTATGGCTAATAAGAGTTCTGTAGATCTGTCAATGGGGTCTTATCACTTACTTGACAGAATCTAGTGGGCATTTGTCAATGGGGTCTTATCACTACATGACAACACACCTATGCCTACTGGCATAATTAAGGAGCACAACACCGATCCCGATCACCTGATCCTAACACGATGGGTTTGTGCTTAATTTGAAAAGAGCTATCCCCAAACTCATTTCAAAAACCAAAGAAAATAGTATACTTATGTTAAAATAAAATTTCTTAACTCACTAGTTAAGGATCATCTGTCGGCTCCCTATCCCAGCAACGTATCGTAGACATGTAACCAAGAGAGAAGGATCCTCATAGGTCAACTTGACCTCCTTCGTGCAAAGAGAAGACAACACAGAGTTGCATCTCCTGTAAATTACAGCTAATATGTCTCTCACGACATATTGTTATGGAAAGAACAAGAATTGTTAAAAGCTCGCACTTCAAGCGCTTTTAATTCTCAGCTGTTTGAAGGAATCATCAAGTTACTTAAGAAGGTGCTTAGAGATCACACTGTTCCAAAGAAGACCAGGGCTTTCTTTGAAATTGATCTCTTCTGGATGAAGCCTAGAGCCTGGCTTGCCGCCTGGCTGGCGCCTGGCGCATGTTGCTTACCTGGCGCCTCGCGCCTGCCTGGAGCCTCGCGCCTGGGCTGACTTCTCCCCACTTGCTGGAGCTTCGAGCTTGTTAAGAGTCTCGAGGAAAACTGGCGATGCCCACATCGGACAACTTTTTCCGATTTGTTTGCCTCTAGTGCATCGCGCCAGGTTGGAGGCACGCTCCCTTTCTCCTCATCAGGACAATGACTGTTTATTTGGATGTCTTCCTCTGGCGTCTTTACGCCTGTTCTGGTATTTTGGCGCCTGATTGCGCTCATTGTCCGAAAGTCTGAACATCCACAATCGTTTATCAGGAGACTGGAGAAGGGTGGAAGAAATTCTTTCACTTTGAGCTTTTGGTCTCTCCGGCAAGGGGAGGTGATTGTAATCAGCTACATCCAGTAGACGATAAGATATCTAACCGTACGAGAGATAAGAGTCTTTCTCCGAGGAGGGTACCTTCTTGAATACTTCCGTTGCTCACGAGATCTCTTCTTACATGTTGAAGGGGTTTCTCGTTACAGAATCTTCCCTATCCTTGCCCGAAGGAAGGGAAGAAGCCTGGAAGTCGAAGGAGACTCCGAGCTGAAATTGGGAGGACTCCTGATTTCCTAGCTCTTTATTGTATCCCTCTGAACACCTTCTGGGAAGCATTTTGAGCCGTCATCGACATACCAATGACTCTGTAGGCAAACGTTTGAACCATTCTACTGTAGATGAAAACGTAAGTACCCTGCCTGGACAACGAAACCTCTATCTGAAAACATTGAATCAGGAATAGGGGGTTTCAGTTCATTTGCCAGACATACTATGCTGGCAAGAAACCCATTGTCTAGTCTCCATAGAATCTGATGCGAGATTCCAATGCTCAAAACATTCACTTGTCTTCTTGGTCGTTTAGGACCAAGAGAAACAAAGAATTCCCTCATAAAAATTTCTCAAAGAAGTTTGATGAGGAGCAGTTCCATCTTTTCAAAACATGGAATCTGTGGCCACAAAAAGATCCCATTAGAAGTACATGATATCCTACTCTTGTCATATTGAGGTATCGTATAACCCGATCCCGAAGTTCTTAATCCTCTGCTATCTCCAATTCCCTTTGTAGAGACAGAGTATGATATTATTAGAATACAATAAAGTTTTGTACATACTTACCCGGCAGATATATACTTAGCTTATGTCTCTGACGTCCGACAGAAATTCGAATTTCGCGGCACACGCTGCAGGTAGGTCAGGTGATCTACCCCCCTGCCGCTGGGTGGCAGGAATAGGAACCGTTCCCGTTCTAGAACCAGATTTTCTCTTCCACCTGTCTCCTGAGGGGAGGCTGGGTGGGGTGGGCCATTCATCGTATATATCTGCCGGGTAAGTATGTACAAAACTTTATTGTATTCTAACAATATCATTTTTGTACATGCAACTTCCCCGGCAGATATATACTTAGCTGATTGACACCCTTGGTGGTGGGTAAGAGACAACTATTTACTGAATAGACAGGTAAACAACATACGTTGTAGGTAATTAAATAAATAAAAAAACCTTGGTTCCTACTTGTTTCAGGCGGAAGATCCATGGCTAATGCCTAGGAATCTGCTTCGCCTCAAGAGCCTCCCGCGAGGATGTGACCTATGGCTAAGAGTTCTTGTGGGTCTGTCGATGGGGTCTTATCCATTTTACTCGACCGAGCCTCTTACATGACAATATGGCCTATGCCCTAGTGGCATAATAAGGAGCACAACACCGATCCCGATCACCTGATCCTAACACGAGGGTTAGTGCTTAAGTTGAAAAGAGTTATCCCCAAACTCCTTTCAAACAACCCAAAGAAAAAACACGACGTTAACTAAAATTTAAACTCACTAGTTAAGGATCAGTATCGGCTCCCTATCCCAGCAATGTATCCGCAGACACGTATCAACCAAGAGAGAAGGATCTCTCGTAGGTTATCTTGACATCCTTCGGATATAGGGAACGTCAACACAGGAGTTGTTCTACCTCCAAGTATTGTGGACAGCTAATATGTCCATTATGGACATATTGTTAAGGAAATAAGAACAAGAATATACAGAAAAAGCTCGCACTTCATGCGCTTTTAATTCTCAGCTGTTTGAAGGAATCATCAATGCACTTGTCAAGTGCTTAGGAGATCACATTGTCTCAAAGAAGGCCAGGGCATTCTTTGATATAGATCTCTTCTGGGTGAAGCCTGGAGCCTGGCTAGCGCCTCGCGACCTGGCTGGAGCCTTGCGCCTGAATGGCGCCTAGGAGCCCAATGGCTGGAGCCTCGCGCCTGGCTGGCAGCCTGATTGGCTCCTCCCTCCTGGCTAGGCCTCGCGCCTGGCTGGAGCTTGCGTCTGGCTGGCCAGCCTTGCCGCCCTGGGGCTTGGCAGAAGACTTCATGATTACTGTCTATGAGTCTGCATGCCTCAAGAGTTTCAGCGAGGTAGGGACCTATGACTGACAAACCCTTCTGGATCATGTCAATGGGGGCTGACCCACTTACATGGCAGAGCCTTACCTGTATCATATCAATGGGGACTAGCCCTCTTACATGACAGAGCTTTAGGTTTCTCTTTACTGGAAGGAGCCTTGCGCCTGGATGG
This sequence comes from Macrobrachium nipponense, assembly GCF_015104395.2. NCBI lineage: Eukaryota > Metazoa > Arthropoda > Malacostraca > Decapoda > Palaemonidae > Macrobrachium > Macrobrachium nipponense. Next base: position 8,524,130 of record NC_061096.1, read on the forward strand.
ATCCTCAATCCTGACTGGAGCCTAGCCTTGAAGGAGCCTGGCACCTGGATGGCGCTTGGCTGGCTTCTAGAGCCTGGCTGGCTTCTAGAGCCTGGCTGGCTCCTAGAGCCTGGCTGGCTCCTAGAGCTGGCTGGCTCCTAGAGCCTGGCTGGGCTCCTAGAGCCTGGCTGGCTCCTAGAGCCTGGCTGGCGCCTCGCGCCTGGCTTGGCTCCTCCACACTGCTGGAGCTTTGAGCTTGGAAGAGTCTCTAGGCTGTCTGGCGATGTCAACATCGGACACTCTTATATCTGTCCGATTTGTTCGCCTCTGCTGGCGCATTTGCGCCAGGTTGGAGGCCCGCTCCTTCTCAGTATCCGGCCATGACAGAGTTCCTTGGAACTGTCCGCCTCTGGCGTTTTTCGCCTGTATTGGCATTTGGCGCTTGGCTGGCGCTACATTGTCCGAGAGTCCTGAACAACCACATAGTTTATCAGGAGACTGGAGAAGGGTGGAAGAAATTCTTCCCCTTTGAGCTTTTGGCCCCTGGCAAGGGGAGGAGGGTGATTTTAGTCAGCTACACCCCAGTAGACGACAGGATATCGAACAATACGAGAGAGAAGAGTCTTTCCTCCGAGGAGGATCCTTCGTGAACACTTCTTTTGCTAACGAGATCTCTTCTTACATGTTGATGAGGTTCCTCGTTGCAGAATCTTCCCTTATCCTTGCCCGAAGGAAGGGAAGGAGTCTGGAAGTCGAAGGAGAGACTGAGCTGAAATTGGGCGGAACCCTGATTTCTAGCTCTTATTGTATTCTTCTGAATACCTTCTGGGAAGCATTTTGAGCCCTCATCGCACCCCGAAGACTCTGTAGGCAAACGTTTAAACCATCTCTTCTTCTGTAGATGAAAATGTAAGTACCCGGCCTGGGCAATCTATCTGAAAGCGTTGCGTCAGGGATAGAGGGATTTAGTTCTTTTGCCAGACATACTATGCTGGCAAGAACCATTGCCGAGTCTCCATTGAATCTGATGCGAGATTCCAATGCACAAAAAATTCACTTGTCTTCTTGGTCGTTTAGGGCTCCAAGAGAAACAAGAATTCCTTCATAAACTTCCTCAAAGAAGTTTGATTGAGGAGCAGTTCCATTTTGTCGGAACACGGAATCTGTGGCCACAAAAAAAAATTCCATTCGAAGTACAAGATATCCTACTCTTGTCGTATTGCGGTATCGTATAGATCCCGAAGATCTTAATCCTCTGTTATCTCTAATTCCCCTTGTAGAGAGAGTATAGCCTTTTACTGCGTTCTTTGATAGCAGATATATACATAGGTGACTTCTTCCCTCTGAAAGTGAAGAAAAAACTCGCTATGTGGTTCACAGAGGTATCGGAAGAGGACAGTTTCCTCATTCCATCTAGCACGATCTGCAGCAATTCTATGTCTTAGCCATGACTATTGTCATTTACCTTGAAAAATCCTCTCATTCATGTCCCACTGGTCAGTCTGCACGTGGAAAAGACTCAGAGTGGAGAGGTTTTTCAGGTCTATTTATAATAGATTCTGATAGAATATCCAGATACTCTTGGAAAAGCCTTACGAAAAACTGCTGTGAGAAGAACGTGACTTCTGTGAATCCAACCTCTCTAAGGCCAAAATGAGGCATTCATCCTCTCTTCCTGACTTTGCCCACGTTTATCTTAATATCTGTTAAGAATTTATAACTAGGGGAAAAAAGACTAAAGTTTATTCCCATTCTTTAAATTAAAGATGTCGATATTGCTACCTCTCTTGGTTCGAGGAAAGGAAGGCAGTCTATAGGAAGCCTGTTCGTCTTCTACCTTGCGAAGAGATCTATGAAGACTTTCCGCAGGTTCTCAAAACTCTTTTCAATAAATGTTAGACATACCTTAACAGTTATTATCTTCGATCGAGAAGGTTCTCACGGACATGCAAAATCTTGCATCGAACCTTTAAGGATCGTTACGTTCCGTGTCTGTTCCCAAATAGGTTCTCTTTTGTTAACGCGAACAGGGGCGAAAAAAGAGATTCTCGATGCTCTTTGCGATATGAGAGAGTCGTGGAAATTGGCCTAAGTGATTAAAAAAAATCATTTCATCATTCCTTGTAAGCGACCCCTTTCCGATTAAATGGGTTAACGAAATCAGGTAACGAATCTTGCCGTTACCGAGCCTCCGAGAGGCTACTGGTTTGTTTGTTTGTATGGTGTTTTTACGTGACTTCCGAACCACGTCGAGAGTGAACTTCTATCACCAGAAATCCACATTCTCTCACTCCTCAATGGAATGGCCGAGAATCGAACCCGCGACCACCGAGGTGAGAAGCAAACACCAAACCAACCACTACTGGACTCTTAGGTTAATAACTCGCTAAAACGAGAAAAATATCTTGGATGGTACTTCTGGCGCATTGCGCCAGGCTGGCGCTTCTGGCGCAATTTGCGCCAGGCTGGCGCTTCCTTCTAGTTCTTTTAAGGTTATGTGCCAGAACATCTGTGGCCCTTATGGTACCCGACATCCTTCACGTGTTAATTCCGTTCTTAGTAGGAAAAACTTTTATATACGTAGTATAGTCCATTCAGGGAAACAACTTCTGCCACTAAGAGAATGTTTCCCATCCGACTCACCCATCTTCTCTTGAGCAATATCCGATTCTAAAAAGGTTGTGTGCGTTTCTCGAAAGGATGAGAGAATTATATTATTTCGTGCTCTGCCGTATTAGACTCCTTTATAATACTGTCACATTGTGGTAAACAGCATTAATCTAGGAAACCTTTCCTTTGTAAGGATACTAGGAATTCTGTAGTTAACCTCGGTATGCGCATAAGACTTGACCAGTACCGTTAGTCTTAAAGTGAATTCTCTTCTACTACATTCATCTTCTCACTAAGCATGTACTCTAATAAGCCATGCTTTCATAAGCATGAGAGCATCATATAATATAGAGTTCCGCTGCGTTAGAATCCTTTAATAATGTTAACTACGGTAAACAGCATTGAAAGGTTGTAATATCTTTCTTATTGAAAGCTTCTTGGCAAAAGGCAGACAATATTTTATTTATGTTTGCTTAACTATCCCTCAATACCGAGGCTAAAACCGCGATTGTAGGGGAGAGACACGGTTCGAGTTATTCCATCCCGCAGGAGAGAGACATGTAACCAACCACTCATGACCGACACCTACATGTTACTGCGTTGGTCTCTCTAACTTCTAAGGCGCGATAGCAGTCTCCGTTAGCCGTCTGGCCTTACTCTTCCAGAGTTGCCAGCTACTCCATTAAATAAAGGAATCTTATAAAATTATCGAACTTCAGGAAGTTCTTATTAATGATATTTAAGCGAAACAAGACTTCGATAAAATCTAGAAGCTAAGTAGGTGTTGTCTTAACAATCCCTTTAAGCGTAGTCCTTCCTAGGAAATTCCTGGAAGGATACTGATAATTGAGTTGCTCTACAAAGAAGAACTACGGTAGTGTGATTTGCCGTATCGTATTCTCATACAGCAGATACTCAACTACCCTTCTTTCCCTGCCGAGGCAGATAAAGGAAAAATAAATTTTTACTGTCTTCGTTCTTTTCGTTAATTAAGAATGATAGAAAGAGTATATATATCTCCTTAAGGAAGGAAGTTAATCCAGGAACTCTTTTTAAATCTTCGTGATTTCCTCATAAATCGCGGAAGAGACAGAATTCCTGTTCGTCTGTAGGGTTTACGGAAGGAAGTAGATATTTCCTATCCGCCATCATACCCAAACGTCGATGAGATTCTTATAAGAAAAACTCCCAAAGAGCTTGCCTCTTCATAACGAGGGAAGAGCATGAATGAAGGCGTGTGTCCGCATTACTCAAAGAGGAGCCTCAGCGACTGACCTCTCTCTCTTAAGAAGATTTGGAATATTCTGGCGCCTGGCTCCTTGCGCCTAGCGCCTGGATAGTTCCACGCGCCTGGAATGTTCCGCACGCTAGAAAGGAGACTCGCTCCTGGACAACTGTTCGCTTGTGTGGAAGGTCCCGTGCGCCCTGATAGTTCGAGCGCCTACTAGACCCCTTTTTAGAAAGAGCCTCTTGCCCGGAAACGTTCAATGGAAGGATCGTTCTGATTGCCACTGTACTATAAGGCTCCTTGCTCTAGCCGTCTGTTTTTTCTGTTGCAATTTGCGCCAGGCTGGCGCTTCGTCTCTTTGAAGGCGCCTTGCGCCAAGAAAAAATTTTCTAGAACGCGGCTCGCGCTCAGTTGCTAGAACGCGGCTCGCGTTTGGTTGTAGGAACGCGGCTCGCGCTAGTCTGTTTTCTGGAACGCGGCTCGCTGCTGGCTGTTGGAACGTGGCTCACGCTAGCTTGCTGGAACGCGGCTTCCTAAGTTCCTGGCTGGCTCTTGCTCAGTGTTCTCTTAGTTTTCAGAGAACGCGCTAGATCATCAAAACATACATTCTTCGTCTTTTCGGATGTAAGATGAAGAGACGCACTTTTTTAAGGATGCCTTTTCAATGGCTATCCTTGGCAGTCTGGGACGCTCTACAGAACCTGCCGAGGGGACGCCTGACCGGTGGGGATTCTCTGAAACCCCCTTACGGCTTTCGACATTCCTTCTCCCCTGGGCTTGGGAGCTTGAAAGAGGTCTAGGCCTGGGAGCGAGACAGAGCCGATCAGACGCACCCTCCACTGCAATGGGGAACACTAGTAATCACTTCTTCACCTTTCAATAGCTCGCATTTTGAACCACAATCCTTGTCTTCAAATTGCCAATTATGAATTTGAAGTTTCTGCGAAGTAAGAAGGTGATGAGGATGCAACACTACTAGTACTGTTAATACTCTAATTGCTCGTTAGTACGAGGTTTTTTCTAAAAAACTTTTTAAAAGAACGTATCTAGTTACATGCTTTACTGACTCCCTAAAGTAGGAAGTCAGTATATTTCCTCAATCAATTCTAACACTTATTACACTATTAATGAATAAATATAATATTTCCCTTTCTTGCAAACTATGTGAGTGTCTACCGAAAATTTCGGTAGTTACACGTCATATATTCTTCGAAATTTTCGAAGCCAAATTCATTAAAAAGTTAATAAAAGCGTATGCCGAACCAAAGACCCAGTACTTCCTGCAAAGACAGCCCAGAAGATCGATGGCGATGAAAAACGAAAATCAAGTCAGGACGGTAGCAAACAACATATGTTGACACTACCGCGACAGAGAAAATCTGGTTCTAGAACGGGAACGGTTCCTATTCCTGCCACCCAGCGGCAGGGGGTAGATCACCTGACCTACCTGCAGCGTGTGTCGCGAAATTCGAATTTCTGTCGGACGTCAGGAGACATAAGCTAAGTATAAATCTGCCGGGGAAGTGCATGTACAAAAATAGCCTTTTACTGCGTTCTTTGATAGCAGATATATACAAAGGTGATTCTTCCCTCTGAAAGGGAAGAAAAAACCGCTATGTGGTTCACAGAGGTATCGGAAGAGGACAGTTTCCTCATTCCCTCTAGCACGATCTGCAGCAATTCTATGTCTTGGCCCCATGACTATTGTCATCTACCTCGAAAAAATCCTCTCATTCATGTCCACTTCTGGTCAGTCTGCATGCAGACAGACTCAGAGTGGAGAGGTTGTTAAGGTCCATTTTATAATAGATGCTGATAGAATATCCAGACTCTCTTGGAAAAGATTTCCAAAAACATGCTGTGAGAAGAACGTGACCTCTGTGAATCCAACCTCTCTGAGGCCAAAATGAGGCATAAAGTATTATCCTCTCTTTCTTTGACGCCCTTTATCTTAAATTCTGTAAAGAATTTATATTTATATTTAGGGGAAAAAAAGACTAAAATTTATTCCCCTTTCTATAAAATAAAGATGGCGTATATTGCTACCTCTCTTGGTTCGAGGAAAAGGAAGCAGTCTATAGGAAGCCTGTTCGTCTTCTACCTTGCTAAGAGATCTATGAAGAAGACTTTCCACAGGTTCTCACAACTCTTTCCAATAAATGTTAAGACATACGTTAACAGTTTTATATCGATCGAGAAGGTTCTCACGGACATGCAAAATCTTGCATCGAACCTCTTAAGGATCGTTACGTTCCTGTCTGTTTTCCAAATAGGTTCTCTTTTTTAACACGAACAGGAGCGAAAAAAAAAAGAGATTCTCGATGCTCTTTGCGATATGAGAGAGTCGTGGAATTGGCCTAAGTGATTAAAAGGGTAACGAAATCAGGAACGAATCTTGCCGTTACCGAGCCTGCTGTCCGAGAGGCTACTGGATTCTTAGGTTAATAACTCGCTAAAACGAGAAAATATCTTGGATGGTGCTCTTGGCCCATTGCGCCAGGTTGGCGCTTCTGGCGCATTGCGCCAGGCTGGCGCTTCTGGCGCATTGCGCCAGGTTGGCGCTTCTAGCGCTTTGCGCCAGGCTGGCGCTTTCTTCTAATTCTCTGTATGTTATGTGCCAGAACATCTGTGCCTTTATGGTACCCGACCTCCTTTCACATGTTAATTTCCGTTCTTAGTAGGAAAAAACTCTTACATACGTAGTATAGTCCATTCAGGGAAACCATTTCTGCACGAAGAGAATGTTTCCCATCCCACTCATCCATCTTCTCTGGAGCAATATCCAATTCTAAAAAGGTTGTGTGCGTTTCTCGAAAGACTTGACCATACCGTAGTCTTAAAGTGAATTCTCTACTACATCCATCTTTTCACCTAAGGGAATGTATTCTAATAAGCCATGCTTTCGTAAGCATGAGAGCATTATATAATATAATGTTCTGCTGCGTTAGAATCCTTTAATAATGTTACCTACGGTAAACAGCATTGAAAGGTTATAATATCTTTCTTATTGAAAGCTTCTTAGCAAAAGGCAGACAATATTTTATTTATGTTAGCTTAACTATCCCCTCCATTCGAGACTAAGTCCATGATGCTTGTAGGGGGAATATACGGTTAACCATTCGATCCCGTTGGAGAGAGAGATTGTAACAGACTACTCATGACCGAGACGGATGGTACTGTATTGGCCTTAGAATGACAGCCCAGCAGTCTCGCTCGCTGCCTGACTGCATTCATCATGAGTTGCCAGTTACTTCATTCAATGAAGGAATATAATAAAATTATTCTCGAGCCTAAGGAAGCTCTTAATAATGCAAATTTAAGCCAAACAACCTTTGTTAAATACCGAAGCTGAGTAGGTATTGTCGTAACAACCTTTTTAAGCGAAGTCCTTACCAGGAAAAAATCCTGTAACGGATATAGATAATTCCGTAGCGAACCACAAAAGCAACTTCTGGTTAATGCGTATATGACTTGTCATTCAGTAGTCGTAATACAGCAAGTCTTGCTACCACATTCTTTCCTCTCCGATTCAGAGAGAGAATGGAAATCTTGCCCTCTTCGTTCTTTTCGTCAATAAACACGAATTAGTATTAGTCGAAAGAGATCGCAATGAAAACTCTAGGATCGAAGAGAATCCCTCAAATTTTTATTCTCTTGGATATAAGGCCGTATTTTACGCCTCTATTATTTGGAAGAGCCTCTAATCAATGAATGAGAGCTCGTACGAAATCTTGTTTAATTTGCAAACGATTGCCACTCTTTCTGTAAATGGTTGGTTGCATTATTTTAGAAGGGGGTAAGATTTTAATATTGTCTTATTAGTAATGAAATGATATTGTTAAGCTACAATAAAGTTTTGTACATACTTACCTGGCGATATATACTTAGCTATAGACTCGGTCGTCCCGAACAGAATTTCAAAACTCGCGGCACACGCGACAGGTAGGTCAGGTGATCCACCATTCCCGCCGCTGGGGTGGCGGGGGTCTGGAACTATTCCCGTTTTCTAAGCCATAATTTCTCTTCCACCTGTCTCCTGAGGGAGGCTGGGTGGGCCATTAATCGTATATATCTGCCAGGTAAGTATGTACAAAACTTTATTGTATCTTAACAATATCATTTTTTGTACAAGTAACTTACCCAGCAGATATATACTTAGCTGATTGGCACCCTTGGTGGCGGGCAAAGAGACGCTAAAAAACAAAATAATACTTAAACTAAATACATTAAAAAAACAGGGAAAAAACAACTTATGTTCTTGGATAACATAATCCATAGTTCCTACCTTATTGGGCTGAAGACTTCATGACTACTGTCGATGAGTCTGCTTGCCTCAAGAGTTTCAACGAGGAATGAACCTATGGTTGAATAACTCTTTGGATCGTGTCAATGGGGGCTAGCCCGCTTACGCGACAGAGCCTATACTGGATCGTACCAATGGGGGCTGACCCACTTACATGGTAGAGCCTTGACCTTTTGTCATATCAATGGAGACTCGCCCTCTTACATGACAGAGTTAAGGTTATAAAACAAATCACAAAGAGCACTGAAGCCAATCCCGATCACCTGACCATGTTAGTATTGTTACAATCTATGAATTGTAAGAGGGGTCCCTATTCCCCATCTGACAATTAACCAAAAAAAAACAACCACCAATAAACAGTAAATTAAGCCTTAAACTAAATAGGAAGGATTAGCCTCAGCCCCTTCTCCCAGCACTGAATTCGCCGAAACATACGCTCCCAGAGCAAAGCACTTTTCGTACGAAATTTTAACGTCTCTTAGGTAATTCGAGGCGAACACCGAATTACATCTCCAAAATGTCGACTCTATAAGAGTCTGAAGCGACCATGTTTTGTGAAATGCCATAGACGTAGCTATGGCTCTCACTTCATGAGCTCTCACTCTGAGAACCTTGAGATGCTCTTCTTCGCATTTAAGGTGAGCTTCCCTTATTACATCTTTTATGAAGAATGTAAGGGCGTTCTTAGAAACGCTCTTTTCGGATCTCTTACAGAGCACCAAAGACTTTCTTCTGTACCTTTCATTTTCAGCAACTTCTTCTTCTCCAGGTAGAACTTGAGTGCCCTGACTGGACACAAAGTCCTTTCTAGTTCTCTCCCTGTTAATGAAGATAGTCCTTTTATCTCAAAGCTTCTTGGCCAAGGCTTTGAGGGATTTTCATTTTTCGCTAGAAAAAATGGTTTAAAGGAGCAAATCGCTGAATCCTTCTTAAACCCCACTTTACCTTCCAAAGCTTGCAACTCGCTAATTCTCTTGGCTGTTGCTAACGCAAAAAGGAATAAAGACTTTCTCGTTAAGTCTCTAAACGAAGCTGCGTGAGACGGTACAAATTTTTCCGACATTAGGTGAACTTGAGGACCACATCCAAGTTCCAGCTAGGCTTCTTGATTACATGTTCTTTCGTGGTCTCAAAAGACCTTATAAGGTCATGAAGATCTTTATTATTTGTCAGATCTATTCCTCTATGTCGAAAAACTGAGGCCAGCATACTTCTGTAACCCTTCACTGTGAAACTGCCAGGTTACAGTCTTTTCTCAAATATAGGAGAAAATCTGCGATTTCAGTTACAGAGGTACTGGAGGAGGATATTTTCTTTCCCTTACACCATCTTCTAAACAACTCCCACTTTCGACTGATATACTTTAGAAGTGGAGACTCTTCTGGCTCTTGCAATAGCCTTCGCCACTTCTCGTGAAAAGCCCCTTGCTCTGACAAGTCCTTCGACAGTCTGAAGGCGGTCAGACTTAGAGCGGGGAGGTTTTTGTGAAACCTGTCGAAGTGGGGTTGTTTGAGAAGATCGTTCCTTAGTGGAAGCGATCTTGGAAAATCCACTAACCACTCCAGCACCTCTGTGAACCAATCGAGAGCCGGCCAGAAGGGAGCGATGAGGGTCATTCTTGTTCCTTCCGAGCAAGCGAACTTCCTCAATACTTCTCCTACTATCTTGAAAGGAGGGAGGGAAGGCGTATGCATCCAAGCCCGTCCAATCTAGCAGAAAGCTGTCTACTTCTACTGCTTGAGGATCCGAGATCGGGGAGCAATAGGTTTCTAATTCTGTGATTCTTGTTGGTCGCGAACAGGTCTATATTGGGCCTTCCCCACAGATGCCAAAGTTGTTGGCAAATCTGAGGATTGAGAGTCCATTCCGTGGGTAGGACTTGTTCTTTTCTGCTTAACAGATCTGCCCGGACATTTTTCTCTCCTGCACAAACCTTGTGAGGAGAGAGATCTTCCTTTCCTGTGCCCAAATCAGCAGATCCTTTGCTGATTCGTACAGGGAAAAGGAATGCGTCCCCCCTTGTTTCTTTATATAAGCGAGGGCTGTTGTGTTGTCCGAGGAATCTGAATCCCAGACCTGAGACCTGTTCCTCGAAATGAACCAAAGCTAGATGAATGGCTGTTAGCTCTTTCTTGTTTATGTGCCAGGACACTTGTTCTCCTTCCCAAGTGCCTGACACTTCTTGCGAACCTAGGGTCGCTCCCCACCCTGAATCTGAGGCGTCTGCAAACAAGCTAGGCGAGGGTTCTGTAAGCGAAGGGAGATTCCCTTGCTTAGTTTCTGTGGATCTAACCACCAACGGATATTCTCCTTGATCCGTTTCGAGATTGGAAATGTATCTCCTAGATTGTTGGACTTTCCAACCTCCCACTTCTCCTTCAGATAAAATTGAAGGGGTCGTAGGTGAAGTCTTCTAAGGTAAGGAAACGAACTGTTCCATCGAGAGGAGGGTCCCCAGCAAGCTCATCCATCCCTCGCGGAACAATGTTCTTTCCTTAAGAAGACTGACACCTTTTCTAAGCAGCGTTCTCCTCCTTTCCTGCGAAGGATACGCTAGAAAATCCCGAGAATCCATCTGAATCCCCAGATAGACAATACTTTGCTGGGGAGTCAGCATGGATTTCTCGTGATTTACTAAAAGTCCTAAGGACTTTGTCAACTTTAGAGTAACTAATAGGTCCTCCAGACATTTTTTTCTCCGATTGGGCTCTTATTAGCCAATCGTCCAGATATAACGAGATCCTGATCCCTTCCAGATGTAGCCAATAAGCTACATTCTTTCATGATGTCCGTAAAGACTTGAGGGGCAGTCGAAAGTCCGAAGCACATCGCTCGGAACTGGAACACTTTCCCTTTGGAACATGAACCTCAGATACTTCCTTGCTGCCGGATGAATTGGCACATGGAAATACGCATCCTGAAGGTCCAGGGACACCATCCAGTCCCCTGGACGAAGAGCAGATAGAACAGAGGAAGACGTCTCCATTGAAAATTTCTTCTTCAAGACAAAGAAATTCAGGGCACTGACGTCTAGAACCGGTCTCCATCCCCCCGATGCTTTCGGTAACCAGGAATAGCCGATTGTAGAATCCTGGAGACTGGAGATCTTGAACCAGTTCTACCGCTTCCTTGGGGAAATCATCTGTTCCACTGCTTGCAACATAGCAAGCTTTCGGACCGGATCCGAGTATCTTGCGGTCAACTCCCTTGGAGTTGTCGTCAGGGAGGATTTTCCCTGAAGGGGATCAAGTATCCTTTTTTCAGGATAGAGAGGGACCAGGAGTCCGCTCCCTTCTGCGCCCAGACTTTGGCAAAGTGGAGTAGCCTGGCGCCTACTTTCGTCTGGAGGACTTCCTGCTCATCTAGACTTCCCGAAGGACCTTCTAGATGGTCTACTCCTTCTCTCTGGTCTTCGACCTCTAAGAGGGGCTCTAGAAGAGGAGGCACCTCGAAAGGGCTGAACAAAAGAGGGTCTCTCTCTATAGGCACTGCCGGCCTAAACTTCTTGGCTGAGTGCGTGAGGAGATCCTGAGTTGCCTTCTCCGTAAGAATTTAGAAACCTCTCTAACAGTCTCTTGTGGAAAAAGGTGCGGGGATAATGGTGGCAAAAAAGAAGAGATGTCCTTTGCAAAGGTGATACTGCTCTTGCTAAGAAAGAGCTAAAGACAGATCTCTTCTTTAATACTCCCGTTCCAAAAAGAGAGGCAACTTCCACAGAACCGTCCATGACCGCTCTGTCAGGCAAGCCAGGACGCTCGAAAGTGGTTCCTCCATGGAAACAAAGTCAGTGTCCTGAGCTCTCTTCGCTAACGCTCCTAAAGCCCAGTCCATAAAGTTGAAGACTTCTAGGGTTTTAAAGAGGCCCTTTAGAAGGTGGTCTAGCTCACACATGCCCCAAGTCGCCTTAGCAGACAGCAACGACTTCCTCCTAGCAAGAGTCACTAAGGAAGCAAAATCCGCATCTGCGGAAGAAAGGCAGACCTAACCCCATAGGTTCTTTGGTTTCTCGTACCCACCTTCCTGGTTTGCCTGTTAACTTGGAAGGAGGGCAGGAAAAAACAAAACTGTCTTGCCCGCTTCCCTTCTGGAAGTCAACCACTCTGAAAAAGTTTTTAATGCCTTTTTCATACAAAGAGCGGGGCGCATCTTGACGAAGGAAGACGACTTGAGAGCTTTAGTGCTGGACATCAACGATCCTGGTGAAGGAGGGTCCGCAGATGAAGGGAGTCTCCGAACTCCTTTAGCAGCAAAAGAGAAAGTCTCTTGTAGTCAGAAACTGCCTTGCATCTTACTGGGCTCTTTGTCTTCCGATAACCTTTGGTCCAACTGATCCACAGAAGGAGATCGTTTTGGAGTGATCTGGCTCTTCCCGGGAGAAGAACTCCTTTCCCGAGAAGGGGAGCGCGGAACATTAGCACTCCTATACGAAGAGTGAGGCTCCTGTCTGTCGGAAACACTCTTGCGCCTACTAGACTCTTGTTGTCTAGGTTCGTCAGGTTCGTGGCGCTTGCTAGGCTCCTGGCGTCCTGATTCAGGGCGCTTGAAAAGATCCCCGCGTCCTGATTCCTGACGCTTAACAGGCTCTTGGCGCCCTAACACTTGACGCCTAACGTACTCCTGGCGTCCTGTCTTCTGGCGTCCTAACTCCTGGCGCCCTGACTCCTGGCGCCCTGACTCCTGGCGCCCTGACTCCTGGCGCCCTGACTCATGGCGTCCTGGCTCATAGCGTCCTGATTCCTGCCTTCTAGCAGAATCCTGACGTCCTGAATCCTGTGTTCTAAGAGGCTCTTGACGCCCTTTCTTGCGTCTTGCTGCCTCTTTGCGCCTGTCTGGCTCCTGGTCCTGCAGACCCAAGGGATCCTGATACCTAAATCGGTTTTCCGGTTCCTTGCACCTAAACCGATCGAGACTTCTGCTCGATTCGCTGCGTCTCAGAGGGCGCTTCGGGGAAGACAGCCTATAGGGCGAAAGGGCTCTTCTCTCAGGAGAACAACTCCTATCAGACGAGTCTCTCGACGAAGGCGATAAACGCCCTGGAGATCGTGAGGGTTCTCTCCTATACGAAGCGGGGCGCTTAGCGGAACTCTTAACAGGGAGCGAGACATCCTTCCTCCTTGTAGAGTCCTTAGCAAAAGAGCCTACGAGCGAAGCTAACTGCTCTTGCAGATTAACCAAAAACTTCTTGGTCGGATCCTGAAGAGCAGGCTCCTCTTGTCTAGTCTTCTTAGGTCCCGAAGGCCAATCCTCGGGAAAACGCTCTGGGCTGGAGTCAGCCGCGTCTCCTTTAGGCGCCTTCCAGGCTCTCTTCAAGGGCGCGAAAGGGAGGCCGAACTCCATCCTCGTTTAGGAGAGGAAGAGTCTGAGGCCGAAAAACACTCCTTTAGGACGCCTTTTCTGCGGCAATCCGAGGGGCAGCCTGGGACTTTTAACAACAGGATCTGCCGAAGGGACGCCTGACCGTTGGGGATGTTCTGCATCCTCCCTGCGGCTTTTGACATTCCTCCTCCCCTGGTCCTGGGAGTTTGGAAGCGGTCTAGGCCTAGGAGCAATGAGGAACCGGTCAGACGCCCCCTCCACTGCACTGGGGACACTGCACAAGTCACTATCACCACTCTTACCTTGGTTTAGAGCTCGTAGCTGAGCTTGAAGTTTCTTAATTGAAGCTTTTACATTTTCCCTCTCTGACGAAGAATCTTTGGATTCAGAACAGGGAGAAGCAGCTGAGGCTAAGGGAAAATTGTTAGAAGGAGAGTTAATTTCTTGTTCTAAGGAGCAAGATCTACTAGATGACCTAGCTGAAGCCTTTCTCACTCTATCTCTCTCAAGCTTCCTAACATATGATGATAATTCCTTCCATTCAAGCTCCGTAAGGTTCTCGCATTCCACACAGGTGTTAATAAAAGAACATTCATTCTCCCTGCATTTAGCGCAAATACTATGAGGATCTAATGCCGATTTAGGCAGCCTAACCTTACAATCTTCCCTACTGCAAACTCTAAACATAGGTGAAGCCTTAGCGTCAGACATCGTGAAAGAGTAGTCAAAACCAAAGTCGAAAAACAGTCCACAAAATAACGTATGCCAAGCCAGAGAAAAAACAGAATACGTCACCAAAAAACCAATCCAAATTCTCGGCAAACGAGTTGAAATCCAAGATGGAGGAACGAACAATAGGTGTTGTCCGTTCAACCGACAGAGAAATTATTGCTTAGAAAACGGGAATAGTTCCAGACCCGCACCCAGCGGCGGGAATGGTGGATCACCTGACCTACCTGTCGCGTGTGCCGCGAGTTTGAAATTCTGTCGGGACGGACCGAGTCTATAGCTAAGTATATATCTGCTGGGTAAGTTACTTGTACAAAAACTAATTTTTTCCAATAAAAAAGGTTTCCAATTCCAATCTATCTTCCATTTCCTGTCCATCAAGTTGGGAGAAGAATGAGCAACCGGAGGAGAGCGCCTGCTTTCGTAAGGTGAAGAGCTTTTAGCAGTACCGATTCTAACCTGACAAGGGCTACGGCCGCCTGTGCGACATCTTGAGTCCCCGCCAGGAAAAAAACCGATCTTGCTCTTGCCTTTACTTGCATTAATACTATCCTGAGAAGGGCGACGGCCGCCTGTGCGACAACTCCCGTCCTTATCAGAAGAAGGCCTCGAATGTCTTTCACCTTTCGCAGAATCAGGCTCTAACTCCATCTTCGATGAAGATCCTGGTTTATAGTTTCAGGCGCCTTTGCACCTCATCTCAGGCGCTTCGCGCCTCGTTTCAGGCGTTTTGCACCTCATTTCAGGCGCTTCAGGCGCTTTGCGCCTCGTTTTCAGGCGCTTCAGGCACTTTTCACCTCGTTTCAGGCGCTTTGCGCCTCAGTTCAGGAGCTTTGCGCCTCATTTCAGGCGCTTCAGGAGCTTTGTGCCTCGTTTCAGGCGCCTCAGGCTCTTTGCGTCTCGTTTCAGGCGCTTCAGGCGCTTTGTGCCTCATTTCAGCCGCTTCAGGCGCCTCTTTAGAATCCTCTCGCCTTGTCGGCGATTTGCGCCTGGCCGCCTCGTCCGAGCTGTCAAAGACTTCTATCGGACGGATTTCTTAACGGGAGGGAAGAGATCCTTTCTCCTGGGAGGATCCTTCTTCAAAACTTCTATTAACGAAGATATCTACTGTTGCCTTTCTCCTAGGATCTTCGTAGAGTCGTCTTCTTTCTCCGTATCCGATCTAGGGGAAAGGAGGATTTAATGAATAAATGTCTTTCTTCTTCTCAGGTGGATAGCCTTCTGGAAAACTTTCCGGGATAGAATCCCAAGCTGGCGATTTCCATGATAGAAGGTCTCGACAGCTTGTGAGAACTCCACCCTATTTTCCTTTCGATGAAGACTCGGATGACGAAAAAAACACTGTTTTAGGATGCCTTTTCCAACGGCTATCCTTGGCAGTCTGGGACGCTACTACAGATCCTGCCGAGGGGACGCCCGACCGTTGGGGATTCTCTGAAACCTCCTTAAGGCTTTCGACATTCCTTCTCCTCTGGGCTTGTGAGCTTGGAAGAGGTCTAGGCCTGAGAGCGAGACAGAGCCGATCGGAACGCACCCTCCACTATTTTAGGACGCCTTTCCAATTGGCGAACTTGGCAGTCTGGGACGTTCTACAGTCTGCCGAGGGATGCCTGATCGGTGGGGATTCTCTGAAACCTCCGTGCGGCTTTCGACATTCCTTCTCCTCTAGGCTTGTGAGTTTGGAAGAGGTCTAGACCTGGGAGCGACACAGATCCGATCAGACGCACCCTCCACTTCAATGTGGAACACTATATTCACTTCTTACCTTTTAAGAGCTCCCTTTTGAGCTACATCCATTATCTTCAAATTTGCATATATGTAGTTTCAGTTTCTGTGGAGTAAGAAGGTATGAGGATGCAACAACTACTAGTACTGCTAATACTCTAACTGCTCGTTAGCACAAATGCTATTAAAGCTTATAAAGTAAGCGTATCTAGTTATATGCTTTTCTGACTTCCTTAAGTAGGAAATTAGAGTTTAATATTTCCTCAATAAAGTTGTAACCTTTATTACATGTAATAATGAATAAATATTAATAATTCCCTTTATTGCAAACTATGTGAGTGTTCTACCGATAATTTCGGTAGTTTCACTTAGTATTTTCTTTGAAATTTCGAAGCGAAATCATTAAAAAGTTAATAAAAGCGTTATGCCGAACCAAAGACCCAGTACTTCCCTGCAAAAGACAGCCCAGAAGATCGATGGCGATGAAACACGAAAATCAAACGATAGAGAAAATCTGTCCTTAGAAGGTAATAGTTCCTATTTCCTGCCACCCAGGCGGCAGGCCGGTAGATCACCTGACCTACCTACCTGTAGCGTGTGCCGCGAAATTCGAATTTCTACCGGGGACGACGGAGTCTATAGCTAAGTATATATCTGACAGGTAAGTTGAATGTGTTATGAAAAAATTGATATTGTTATGATACAATAAAGTTTTATACATACTTACCTGGCAGATATATACATAGCTTTTACTCCGTCGTCCGACAGAAATTCGAATTTCGCGGCACACGCGGCAGGTAGGTCAGGTGATCTACCCCCCCGCCGCTGGGTGGCGGGAATAGGAACCATACCCGTTTTCTAATTCATATTTTTTCTTCCAGCTGTCTCCTGAGGGGAGGCTGGGTGGGCCATTTAATTGTATATATCTGCCAGGTAAGTATGTATAAAACTTTATTGTATCATAACAATATCATTTTTATACATTCAACTTACCTGTCAGATATATACATAGCTGATTCACACCATTGGTGGAGGGTAAAAGACAGCTATTACTGAATAGACAGGTAAACAACATACGTTGTAGGTAATAAATAAATAAAACCTTGGTTCCTATGTGTTTAGACGAAGGGTCGACTTCCTAGCTATTGCTAGTAGTCTGCTTCGTTCGTCTCAAGAGCCTCCGCGAGGATGTGACCTATGGCTAAGAGTTTCTTGTAGATCTGTCAATGGGGTCGGGGTCTATCCACTTACTTGACAGAATCTAGTGGTCATTTGTCAATGGGGTCTTATCCACTTACATGACAATACACCAATGCCTATTGGCATAATTTAAGGAGCACAACACCGATCCCGATCACCTGATCCTAAAACACGAGGGTTTGTGCTTAATTTGAAAAGAGCTATCCCCAAACTCATTTCAAATAACCCCAGAAAATAATACACTTATGTTAAAAATAAAAAATAAAAATAAAAAATAAAAAATTTTAATTCACTAGTTAAGGATCAGTGTCGGCTCCCTATCCCAGCAACGCATCCGTGGACACGTATAACAAAGAGAGAAGGATCTCTCATAGGCCCACTTGATCTCCTTCGTGCAAAGAGAAGTCAACACAGAGTTGCATCTCCCGTTATACAGCTAATATGACTCTCACGACATATTGTTATGGAAAGAACAAGAATTGTTAAAAGCTCGCACTTCAAGCGCTTTTAATTCTTAGCTGTTTGAAGGAAACGTCAAGTTACTCAAGAAGTGCTTTAGAGATTCCACTCTTCCAAAGAAGACCAGGGCTTTCTTTGCAACAGATCTCTTCTAGATGAAGCCCAGAGCCTGGCTTGCGCCTGCTGGCGCCTCGCGCTGGCTGGCGCCTCGCGCCTCGGCGCCTCGCGCCTGGTCTGGCGCCTCGCGCTGTCTGGCGTCTCGGCTGGCTGGCGCCTTTCACCTGCTGGCGCCTCGCGCCTGCCTGGCGCCTCACGCCTGCTGGCGTCTCGCGCCCTGGTGGCGCCTCGCTGACTGGAGCTCGCGCCTGAACTGGAGCCTGCGCCTGACGGAGCCTTGCTGCCTGGCGCCTCGCGCCTGGCTGGAGCCTCGCTCTGCCCTACGGCCTCCCTGCGCGTCTCGCGATTGGTGGCCGCCTCGCGCCTCCTGATGGAGCCCTCGCGCCTGATGGAAGCCTCCCCGCCGACCTGAATGGGCCCCCCGCTTTCTTTTTGGGCATGGAGGCCTCGGCTGGATGGAGGGCCTCGCGCCTGCCTGGCGTTCTCGCGGCGGGCTGGCGCCTAGCGCCTGGCTGGTGCCTCGCGCCTGGCTGGCGCCTCGCGTCTGGCTGGCGCCTCGCGTCTGGCTGGTGCTTCGCTTGCCTGGCGCCTCGCGCCTGGCTGGCTCCTCGCGCCTGGCTGACTTCTCCCCACTTGCTGGAGATTCGAGCTTGTTAAGAGTCTCGATGAAAAACTGGCGATGTCCACCTCGGACACTTTATTTGCCTGATTCATTCGCCTCTAGCGCATCTGCGCCAGATTGGAGGCCTACTCCTTCTCCTCATCAGACAATGACAGTGTTTAATTGGACTGTCTTGCTCTGGCGTCTTTACACCGGTTTGGCTTTGGCATTTGGCGCCTGATTGGCGCTACATTGTCCGAAAGTCTGAACATCCACCAATTTTAGTCGGCTACATCCAGTAGAGACGATAGGAAATCTAATAGTCCGACAGACCAGTCTTCCTCCTCCGAGGATCATACTTGATACTTCAGTTGCTAACGAGCACTCTTCCTACATGTTGAAGAGTTCTCTCGTTGCAAAATCTTCCCTATCCTTGCACGAAGGCAGGGAAAGAGCCTGGAAGTTTAAGGAGAGACTGAGCTGAAATTGGGAGGATTCCCGATTTCTAGCTCTTTAAATATCTCTTCGAACCTTCTGGGAAGTAGTTTTGAGCCCTCATCGTATTCCAAAGACTCTGTCAGCAAACTTTTAAATCTTATCTTCTTTTGTAGATAACAACGTAAATACATTGCCTGGACAACGAATCCTTTATCTGAAAGCGTTGATCCAGGAATAAAAGGTTATAGTTCTTTTGCCAAACATACCATGCTGGTAGGAACCCATTGCTGAGTCTTTCTAGAATTTGATTCCAGATTCCAAGCCCAAAATCTCACTCGTCCTTTTGGTCGATTAGTACCAAGAGAGACATTGATGAGGAGCAGTTCCATCTTGTCAGAACACAGAATCTGAGGCCCAAATAGGATCCCATTGTAACTATAAGATCTCCAAGTCTTGTCGTATAGAGGTATTGTGTAAGATCCCGAAGATCTTAATGCTCTGCTATCTCCAATTCCCTTTATAGAGACAGAGTATAGCCTTTTACTGCGTTCTTTGATAGCAGATATATACAAAGGTAATTCTTCCCTCTGAAAGGGAAGAAAAAACCGCTATGTTGTTCACAGAGGTATCGGAACGAGGACAGTTTCCTCATTCCCTCAAGCACGATCTGCAGTAATTATATATCTTATCCATGACTACTGTCATTTACCTTGAAACATCCTCTCATTCATGTCCACTTCTGGTCAGTCTGCACGCAGACAGACTCAGAGTGGAGAGGTTGTTAAGGTCCATTTAAAATAGATGTTGAAAGAATATTCAGACTGTCTTGGAAAAGACTTCCAAAACCTGCTGTGAGAAGAACGTGACCTCTGAGAATCCAACCTCACTAAAGTCTAAAATGAGGCATAACATATATCCTCTCTTTCTTTGACGCCCTTTGTCTTACATTCTGTAAAGAGTTTATCTTTTAGGGGAAAAAGACTAAATTTATTCCCCTTTCTATAACATAAAGATGGCGTATATTGCTACCTCTCTCTTATATTCTTTCTTCCTGTCCTCGCGACTGGGCAACGAGAGAATGGAAAAAATTCTATCATCATTATTCTGCAAAACAAATTATTATTATCCTATTCTCCTACTAACTGATCCAGGATCGAGGAGCAATCATTCAAGATTCCTATCCTAGGACATCAGGCTGTAATGTACGGTTCAGATACTTGAAAGAGCCTCTCACCAATACTGAGAGCTCCTACGAGTCTTTTCCAGTACCAAAAACATTACAAGGTCTTCCTTGTTATATGTTTACATGGGAGTAGGATAATATACCATCCTGTTAATAACAATGAAAGAGGAGAAAGAGGAGCTGCATGGTTCAAGGGACTAGCCGAAACGTGCAATAAAAAAGGGGTTGCCAAGGTCTTTCTAAAACCTGCACCCAGATTAACTTATGAGTCCGATATATTTTCTATCCCTTGTCTCATAAGGTTGAGGAAAGCGAGACCTCTAAGATATAAGTTCTCTTCACCATGTAAAGGTCTATAAAGCAGAAGAACCCACTTATCCTGACACGTACTACGTTCGCCTGTGCGATATCTAGAATAATTGTCAGTAGAGGGTTCATCTGGCAAAAAGAGTTTCACCCAAAACAACTCCTCTTGCCAGGAAAGAAGTCGCTCACGCGACCACTATGTTACCTGACATGAGAAGTCTGTTCTTGTTAGAGACTTCCGCAATTTCAGTTAATCCTGACAAGGGCCACGGCCGCCTGTGCGACAACTTGGTGTCACTGTCAGGAAAACTGATCTTGTGTCAGTTCTCAAAGAGGAAACTCTTGGAAAGTCTATCTCCAAATACTGAGAAATTGGAGATCCTGATATCTTGCGCCTGCTGGCGCTTCGCCGCCTGGCTGACGCCTCGCGCCTGGTTGGCGCCTATCGCCTGGTTAAAGCCTGGCGCTCGCGCCTGGCTGACGCCTCGCACCTAACTGGCGCTCGCGCCTGGTTGGCGCCTATCGCATGGTTAAAGCCTAGGCGCTCGCGCCTGGTTGGCGCCTATCGCCTGGTTAAAGCCTGGGCTCGCGGCCTGGTTGGAGCCTATCGCCTGGAAAGCCTGGCTGGAGCCTTTATGGCCTATTACTCGCAACCTTGGTCAGGAAATCTTGATATCAAAATAAGGAAGAGGTGCTGTAAGAATCCTATAATTCTACAGTACTTCCATAGTTGGATCGTTTCTTCTCAATTTCCTCTAATACGAGTATATCGGAAGGGGAATTATTCTTTCCTCGGTTAATTCTTCCGTATCGCCCCCCCCCCCGCCCCCCCCCTTTTGTTCCTGAACGAGAAGGACCACTCCAGTGCGAGGACTGAGTAACTTCCCAGCTCTATGTAGGAAAGCATAATTTGCTCTAAGGTATATCTATTAACTAATTATTTCTAGTTAGAGCCAGGCGTCTGGCTGGCGCTTATGATTCCTTATGGCATGGTTTGAGGAAAAGGAAGCAGTCTACAGGAAGACTGTTCGTCTTCTTCTTGCTAAGAGATCTATGAAGAAGACTTTCTCGCAGGTTCTCACAACTCTTTGCAATAATGTTAGACATACTTAAACAGTTATTATCGTCGATCGAGGTTCTCACGGACTCGCAAATTCTTGTATTGCTTTTATTTAATAACTCGCTCAAACGAGAAATATTTTGGATGGTGCTCTAGGCTTATTGCACCAAGCTGGCGCAATTTGCGCCAGGGTGGCGCAACCTGCGCAACCCGCGCCAGGCCGGCGCAACCCGCGCCAGGGTGGCGCATCTGCGCCAGAATTATCTTTATGTTATGTGCCAGAACATCTGTGTCTTTATGGTACCCGACATCCTTTCATATGTTAATTCCGTTCTTATTATGAAAAACTTTTCTATACGTAGTATAATCCATTCAGGGAAACCATTTCCCACTAAAAGAATGTTTCCCATCCGACTCATACAACTTCTGCGCAATATCCGATTCTAAATACGGTTGTGTCCTTTTTCGAAAGACTTAACCATACCGTAGTCTTGAAGTGAATCTCTATTACATCTTTCTTCTCACTAAGTATGTATTCTAATAAGCCATGCTTTCGTAAGTATGCATAAAATAATATCATGTTCTGCTGCATTAGAATCCTTTAATCATGTTACCTACGGTAAACAGCATTGAAAGGTTGTAATATCCTTCTTATTGAAAGATTCCTAACAAAAGGCAGACACTATATTATTTATGATAGCTTCAGTATTCCCTCAATCCGAGGCTAAGACCACGATTGTAGGGAAGAGATACGGTTAGTTATCCCATTCCGCAGGAGAGAGAGAGAGCTGTAAACGACCTCTCACGACTGAGAACAAGATGGTACTGCGACTGCGTTGGTTGGTCTTCAAAGCGAAAGCAGTCTGGCCTTCTCTTTCCATAGTTGCCAGTTACTCCATTAAATAAAGGAATCTTATAAATCATTATCGAACTTCAGGAAGTTTTTATATAAGCATAATTAAGCTAACGAGACTTCGACAAGTCTAGAAACTAAATAGGTGTCGTCTAAACAATTCTTTTAAACCTATTCCTTCCTAGGAAAGTCCCAGAAGGTACTGGTAATTCATGGAAACCTCTTCTAACACGAAGAAAAATGTTCTATCCTACTCTCAATCCACCAATAAAGATATGCTTCTCCGATCACTTCTCGAAGACACGATAGCATCATATAACTCATACTCTAGCTTAATAGAATCCTCTATAATACTGTTACATTAAGGTAAACCGTATTAATTTAGGAAATTTTGTAAGGATTTCACTTGACCATTATAGCATAAATTTCGGTATGTGTCTATGCCTTGCCATACCGTAGTCCTAAGGCGATTTGTCCTAAGCATGGTAGGAGCTAGAAGCTTAAAAGTCATACATATATGCTTTATCACTCAACGAGATCCATATAATTCATTCGATTGACAAACAATCTAAATCGTTCTCATCATAATAGATTTATATCTAAAAATGCACCGATGGGGAATCTTATGTTGAAATAACAATTTCATACCCCCATTGGATAGCGCTCTCGTCTAGTTGCGAAAAAAAAATGTTCGAACAATGACTTTATCACAAATGTTATCGAATGATCTCTAATATTAGAAGGCGCTAAATCGTCGCCTGATTCCGAAAGGTGGATCGATTAATGTCATTCTAATTTTGAATAATTCTACCAGAAGGCATTATCGAGGATCTTCGCCAATTTCATTCATTTGAAGTTCTTCTATCCATCGAGGAACCGTACGCATAAAAAGGGAGAAACACTGTTACTACTATAATTGCTCGTTAACACAAGAGCTAATAAAGCTTCTAAAGGATAGTTACTTTTCTGACTTCCCCAACTAGGAAGAAAGATATAGGCTACATTTCCTCAATCAAACTCTAACACTTATTTGTATTAATGAATAAATATAAGTAATTCCCTTTCATGAAAGTATACGTAATTCACTTTCGTGAAAGTGGAGCGAGTGTCTACCGAAAACTTCGGTAGTTACACGTCACTAATCTTCTAAATTTTCGAAGTTAATTTTATCAAAAAAATTCTAAAAGTTAAAAAAAAGCGTATGCCAAACCAAAGATCCATTACTTCCCTGTAAAAGTTAGCCCAGACGATCGATGGCGATGAAACACGAAAATCCATCAGGAGGAAACTGCAAACGTTGTTTACATTCCAAGCGACAGAAAAAATATGAATTAGAAAACGGGTATGGTTCCTATTCCCGCCACCCAGCGGCAGGGGTAGATCACCTGACCTACCTGCCGCGTGTGCCGCGAAATTCGAATTTCTGTCGGACGACGGAGTTAAAAGCTATGTATATATCTGACAGGTAAGTTGAATGTATAAAAATTAAAATTAATGGGTTTTCGCCTCGCCCCCTTCACACTGTGACGTAGGGCTGACATTTGGCTCCTAATGACTACTGTCATTTTGTCCTTTATCTGCCCAATTTATTAATTATTTTGATTTTTATTTCGCCTAATCTCTTACATCTGGCACCAACAATGGCCGATTCGTTGGTGAATGGTGTTCTGAGCGGGTAGCACCATAGCATGCCCAGCAGGGAGCCGGAGTCAGTGTGTCCCAGAGTTGCATAAGGGAAGGTATGCTGCTCTATACTCCGAGCATTTTTTCGCTATTTACCATGTTTTTTTCTTGTTTTCTTACATCAAGTAACTCTAAATACAATTTATATACGTTTGTGTGTATACTAGAGTGAAAGTGAGACAATATGTCGAAACGGAATCGTGCAACTATGGCCCGTTTAGCAAATTTTGCTAAAAAGAGACATAGGGTGGAAGGTGGATTTTTTTTTGTTGATGTGGCAGCGTCGCATTGCCACCACCATTGTTGGCTGATGTATCCAGCGCTGTCCACCATCATCACCACCACCACCAACAACAACAACAACACGAGGCTCTTTTTTGGCTGCTGAGAGCCCCGCCCTCATTGCCTCTACGTCGTCTGGTGCGCAATCATCTGAGGTTTTTTCACCTTCACAGTTACGCTCTCAGTTAATGAAAGTAATAAAGGACGATGAAACGGGAGTATATGATGACAAATTATTACTTGCTTGGTTTCAAACCAAGCAACAAAGAGTCAGGTGGTACTTGATCATACCCTCGCCTCGAGCAAATAATACCCCTTTTTAGGGGGGGACTTAGTGCCGGAAACCAAGCAAAAAAAAATACTAAGAACTATTAGAAAGAAGGAAAGGCATTCTGAACTAAGCGCTAATGAGTAATTAAACATTGTTTGTATCATGGTTTTGCTCATAGATCAGTTTTTTCCACGAGTGCCAAAAAAAAACACTTCTTGACCTTTACGGCCATTTTTCTCAGTTTTCACTTTTTTGCACTTCAAACGCTAACTATTTTTTTTATTTGTAGGCCAATTTTAAAGTTAAATATACCATTGGAAAGAGGAAAGAAAGGCGAATATTTTGTTGGGGCTAGATTTTTTCTTAGGTTGACGAGGAACTCATGATAACCAAATCAACAAAATTTTGGGGGAAAATTCCCCCTCGCCCCCCATCCAAAAAAAAGCAAAAAATGGAAAAACTGTTCCCAACATTTTTTTTCTACTATGATATACTTTCTGTGTATAAAGCCGCATTGCAATAGCTCTAAAAATGAAGGAAGAGTTACATTTTTAATTTTTTTGATTTTTTCTTATTTTTTCAATAAAAACCAAAATAATCATTCAATCACTCTGAAATTTTTTTTTGGAACATCACCTTATATATATGTATAACATATAATAATTTCATAAAAATCGGAGCATTATTTCTATATAGGCGGACGCCCCCCTTAAAAGAACACATCCTTGACTACTAAAAAGTTACTATATGTAATAAAGAACAGCACTAACAGTTATTCTGTCCCTCTACGTCTTACAGATTCAACCATATCATACCATAACAATATAAAAATATTTAACTATACAAATGCACATAGATATATGTACTGTATGCATAAAAATTAATATAATGAACATAACACCAATTACCTGTGGCCTGCGTTAAGTTTGCTCTTAAACCCTGAATTGTCTCCCGAGCTTTTCGAAGTTCAAATTCTAAAACAGCCACTCGTTCATCCACTGCCCTTTCACCATCTTCACTAAGGTGACCCCAGTCCAATGAATCCAGGGTAGTCTGGCTGGATGATCGTGCTGGAAAGGAAAATAAAAAATGAACTGAGTTCTATTGGCTGTAACTATATTTCTACATTCACTTTATCACTGAAAACTATAGTTGGCAATATAAATTACCAAAATTCAAGAAGAGTAGCTAACACAATTTTTTACTACCGGCACTCCCCAGTTATCGGCAGGGGTTACGTTCTCGGCGGGATGCTGATGAGTGAAGACTGCCATTAACCGAAACTTGGAGATTTATTGAGCTTATGGCGTCAATATCCGGTTAATGGCGTGATAAACGCTAAATTGTGCCTCTGTTACAGAAGTTATGGCGCATAACTATATTATCGGTGCCTTATGGTGCCAATAACCGGAACTCGGCATGTTATGGCACCATAAATCACACACAATGTACCTACACCATATCCAGAATAACTGCAGCCATTTGCAGGGTTTCTGCCAAGCACAAGTGGAAAGAGAATGAAAAACCTTCACTGGCCATAGAACAGAGCAGAAAACCAAACATCCCCATCCCAGGAGATCCCTATCCTTATACGTACATACTATTATTATATTCATAATTCTAATAGTATTCATCACTGTTCCCTACCAAGAAAAGTGATGATAAATTATTTTTATTTTTATAAAGTTTTAAAAGTTTTGTATAAAGTGCAGGCAGTTCCCGGCTTACGACGTTTTGAGGTTGACGCTTTTCAATTATATATTCATCAGAAATTATTTCTAGGTTTACAACGCATGTTCCAGGGTTATGATGCTTATGACGCCGATCTGACAGAAAAAATGACTCAAAACAGGTTTTTTAAATGAAAAATGCAATAAAAAGCAGTTTACATAGTTTTTAATACACCCAAAGCATTAAAAGTAAGGTTTTCTTAGGATTTTAGAAGATTTTCAATGATGCTCTGGCTTACGACACATTTAAGAATGGAACCACCCTTGTAAACTGGTGACTGCCTGTACTTACCAAGTACAGGCGGTCCCCGGGTTACGACGGGTCCGGCTTACGACGTTCCGAGGTTACGACGCTTTTTCTTGAATATTCATTGAAAAATCCGCCCTGGGTTACAACGCTTGTTCCAAGGTTACGACGCCGACGCTTCCGACGCTTTTAAAAAACACATACTATGATTAGAAAGAATCCTTTATAGTTTAGCACGTTTCTCTCTCTCTCTCTCTCTCTCTATTTTCCAACGAAAATAATCACTATAATTCTCTCTCTCTCTCTCCTCTCTCGTCTCTCTCTCTCTCTCTCTCTCTCTCTCTCTCTATACTACAAAGATGTATGTTTTTTAGTATGATAAATAAATTATTTACTATTTTCAAATATTAATATTAATTTATACAGCAATAATATCAATTCATTAAAGAAAATACCATAGTGAATTAGTAAGATTTTAGCTTATATTTAAAAAATTATGGAAGAATGAAGGAAATCCCAGTCTTCTTGAAGTAACTTCCAGTAACCTTTTTCGAGATGCAGGTACTAAAACTGTCAGCTATATATCAAGTTCTGTGACAGCCAGGAGGGGGAATAGCTGGGGGAGAGCTGCAGTGTTGCAATCACGTGGTCCTGACGTTTCCCCCCCCCCCCCTCTCTCTCTCTCTCTCTCTCTCTCTCATTTACTGAGACTCGAGATTTTTTATGTACTTGTACTATTTGTTTTAATACTTTCAAATAATAATAATAATAATAATAATAATAATAAAGGGATTTTGACGTAAGGAAAAATCTATTTCTGGGCGATTGGCTCGTGTCGCCAGCGAAATATCCTTTAATCTATTATTTCTAGGGTAAATGTACTAAACACATACCAGAGAATAAATAAAATAAAGAAAAAAGGTCAGTGTAACTGACTCGCTCACCCTCCAAGAGGGTGTCGTATGAACACTAGGCGAGTGAGACCACTACCACGAGCCAAATGCCAATAGAAATCTCCCACTACAAAAACCCTCCATGAGGAGAGCCGACCCACAGAGTGAGCAGCTCGTACTACTACTACTCCATCCCATGCTGCCGACTGCTGCGCCTCTGGTGGCCATCCTGAAGTTAGCAGACAATCTTGGGCGAAGGGATGGGTAGGGTGGGATTTCGCTGGCGACACGAGCCAATCGCCCAGAAATAGATTTTTCCTTACGTCAAAATCCCTTTTCTGGGCTCAGCTCGTGTCGCTGCGCGAAATCGTACCAGAGAAATAGCACAAGATTGTAAACAAAAGTAATAAAATAAATCAGAATAGGTCTCAAATAAAGAGAAAATAAATATAAAAAGAATATAATTGCTAAAAAAATACAAATACACAGTGATACAAAATAGAAATATGCTTGAATTACACTTAATTCTAATCATGTTTCTTATCATAAGGTAATTTACATATGTACAGAGGTAAAATGGCTTACATGTAACAAAATGGTATCTGTGTAAAGGCATGTATCAGAAATATAATAGCAATTAAAATAATCAAATGAACAAAGTAATCAATAATGATAATATATAAGGAATGTATATGACTTAATATACAAACCCGTAACCATTATAAAGATGTATCCCCTAGCATAAAAATAAGGGGTACCATCCATGAGATCAATATCTATAATCATCTGTGAGTGTCCCTAGCAAAAAAATAAGGGGCACCCACTACATCACCATAAAAGCAGCTAAGACACAAGGTGAATGTAATGAACACGGCAGGAATAGACGAACTGTTGGGTGAGGCAGGTAGAAAGGAGGACTGAATCTTCTACTACAAATTAACTAGAGTCAGGGGAAACTATGTTACCCGCTGCTACTGCTGAAAATTTCAGAGCTTCCAAGGACTTAAGGTATGACGTTTTTGAACACTGTCGGCGATTTCCATCCGGTATACTTTTTCAAACTCTCGAAGTTCATAGTTGGAAATAATTAATTGAGGTGGCTACTGCCCTGACATCATGTGCTTTCGGGAAAGAGTCAGGATTGGCTTGCTTAATAAAGTACAGGATTTGTTGCCTGATGCCTTTAATGGATAAAGTTCCACCTTTTTCCCTCTTAAAGAGGGGACCGATGAGGATGAGGAGGTCCTGGACAGAAAGGCTCGTAAGGTTGTAACTGGGCAAAGAGATACATCTTGTGGAAGGGGTAGTACCTTCCAAGGTTCCCACCTCATCAAAGGATCTTCATTCTTTGTTATAAAAAGCTACGTTCCGGAGAAAGTAGGACTTCCCCTGTGGGAAGGAATTGAATATGACCCGGATCTCTGGATAAAGCCGACAGTTCTGAAATCCTTGCTCCTGAAGCTAAGCTTAATAAAAACAGGGTTTTTTCTTAAGAGCATTATAACGAGCATGTGTCATTATCGGTTTCTGAAGCCAGTTTTAGAACATCGTTTAAGAACCATGAAACTGACGTAGGCCTTACAGAAGGTCTAAGTCTAGCACATGCCTTAGGAATAGACGAGAAGTAGGAATCTGTCAAGTCTATGTTGAACCCAAATTGAAATATCTTTTTCAAGGCTGACTTGTTTGTGTAATCGTGCTAGCTGCTAAACCTTTTTCAAATAAGGATCTGAAAAAGGATATAGCTGAATTAACTGTCATGATTCTAATATCTGATTCTCTCAGGAAGATTGCTAACTTTTTGACAGCAGCGTCATACTGTCTCAAAGTTGAATCCCTTTTATCGGATTCCAAGAAGAGAATATTCTGAGGGTCAATATTCGCATCTCTTTTTTGCCGCAAACTTCATGATCCATAAAGTTAGGGTTTTGAGAATCCCTGAGGAAGCGAACACAGTCTTCGTTTGTACTGACTGGGAGAGCCTGGGATTGGGGATCCGAAGAGGACGAAGGCCCAGTTCCAGAATTAGGGGATACCAATTGCTCTTCGGCCAGTCTGGGGCTACTAGAGCCACTTGACCCTTGAATCCTGAGTTTGTTTAAAACTTTCATGAGAAGATTCACTGGAGGAAAGACATAAATCTTCTTCCAGTTGTTCCAGTCTAGAGCCAGGGCGTCCGTGGCATAGGCCAGAGGGTCCAGGTTGGGGGCTACATAACACGGCAGTTTGTGATTCGCTTGAGATGCGAAGAGATCCACCTGTAGCCCTGGAACTCTTTGAAGATCCATTGGAACGAACTGTTGTCCAGTGACCATTCCGACTCTAGGGGCAATGATCGGGATAACGCGTCTGCTATGACGTTTCTCACTCCAGCTATGTGAGTGGAGGAGAGATGCCAACTGAACTTGTCTGCCAGGGAGAAGATGGCTACCATGACATGATTTAGATGACGTGACTTGGAGCCTCCTCTGTTTATACAATGTACTACCACTGCGCTGTCCAGAACTAGCTTTATGTGGAGTACTTTGGTGGGCGCAACCCTCTTTAGAGTCAAGAACACTGCCATTGCCTCCAGTACGTTTATATGGAACTGACTGAACTGAGGTGACCAAGTTCCTTGAACCTTTTTGACCTGGGAATACCCTCCCCAACCGCTTAAGGACGCGTCTGTGTGGATGGTGATCCCTGGTGGAGGGAACTGAAGGGGTACTGACACTGACAAATTCTTGACTTTCGCCCACGGCCGAAGTCGATTCTTTAGAATCAGAGGGACTGAGGATAGTTTTGTCCCTGGACCTGACATTTGCTCGTGAGCGCCAGATTCTGGTTAGGTCTTTCAGTTTGGCTTTCATTAAGACGTTCGTCACTGATGCAAACTGGAGAGAACCAGGATCCTCTCCTGAGCTCTCCTTGACGCCAGTTTGTGACTTAGAAATTGCTTGACTGACTTCGCTATTTCTTTCCTTTTGGCTGATGGAATCGACAGAGTATGGAGGATAGATTCCATTGAATGCCCAAAACCACTGAAGTTTGACTCTGGAGTGAGTCTTGACTTGGTCCTGTTTATCTTGAAGCCTAGATATTCCAGGAAATGAATCACTTTCAGTGTAGCTCGTTGCATTCCTCGACTGTTGAAGCCCAGATCAACCAATCGTCGAGATACGCTACTACCATAATCCCTTGAGACCTGAGTGTTGCAAATACCACTTCCGCTAGTTTCGTGAAACACCCTGGGTGCCACGTTGAGTCCGAAGGAAATACCTTGAAGGAGAATGCCTGGTCTCCTATCTTGAAAACCCAGATATGGACGGAAGTGTCTTGCAATAGGGATATGATAGTAGGCGTCTGTAAGATCGATAGAGGTGGTGACGGCCCCACGGGGAAGTAAGGTCCGCCACCTGCGAGTCGTGAGCATCTTGAACTTGTCGCAGCGGATGGCTAAGTTTTAAGCGGGACAAGTCTAAGATTACCCTTCTTTTTTGTGAGCCTTTCTTTGGCACGCTGAACAAGCGACCTTGAAATTTTAATCTCTTGACTCTCGCTATAGCTCCTTTCTGAAGGAGGTCTCTGCGTACTCTGTCAATTCCTTGGAAGGAAGTTGACGGAAAGGTCTGGATGGAGGTGGGTTCGTCAACCAGCTCCAACCCAGTCCTTTTGACACTATGCTCTGAGCCCATTCGCTGAAGTTCCACCGGTGGCGAAAGTGAAACAGCCTCCCTCCTACCTGAAGTTCTTCATTGGTTCTGGAAACCGCCTCGGCCTCCTCTGAAGTGCTTTCCCCTATTAAAGGGGCTCCCGATCCTCTCCACGAAAGGAAACGCTTACCTCTGCCTCCCTTACCCGAGCGGTCATACTTCTGTGAAGCTTGACTCTCGAAGGCTTGATTGTAAGCCGGAGAGATGGCGTAAGAGGTGGAGGGCTGAGGCTGAGGGGATATCACATAAATTGGTTGTGATTGAGCTTTAGAAGTGGAAGGTTGGGCTGTTTGCACTAAGGGCACCGCTGGAACTTGCTGAGAAAAGCGTGGCTGCTTTTTCTGGTAAGGATGGAAACGCCTAGGTTTCCTCTGTCCCTTACCTTTAGGCGTTAAGTCTTGCCTCCTCTTAGCCGTAAGGCCCCAACGGTCCTTAAGGCTCTGGTTCAGCCTCGTAGCCTCTGACTGGACTTCCTTCACCATAGCTTCTGGGAAGAGATCTGCTCCCCAGATGTTAGACGAGAGTAACCTATTCGGCTCATGACGAATGGTTGCCTCTGTAGACATGCTTCCTACAATTCGTTCTAGCAGTGGCAAACTCAAACATATCCGACTGTACCGTTTGAGTCAGGGATTTTGGTCATGAGTTTTAAAAAGCGGTTCTGAGCCATAGGCTATGGTCGCTACCTCGGACATAGCCATAGAGTGAATTGACCTGGCTAATCGCGATTTCGCGTCAAATTCAGCCTGAATAAGGCTATCTGGGAGCCTGGGTAGCTTTTCACCAAACTGATCCATAGCACAGTCCGGTTTGAGTTTGCCAGCTGAGAAGGTGTTCGGCAAGTCTTCCCACAATTCTCCGGCTGAGGGAAGCAACGGAGATGTGGGATCTGCTTCCTTCAATTGAGGCATGGGTTCCCCTTTTGGGCCGCTGGATGGTAGACCTCGTGATCTTTGTCAGGAACGGGAGCGGGGTACTCTCATCCATTGTGAAAATGGTAAAGGGACTCTTAAAAGGTTGTATCTTGGTATTAGAACAATCCATGTCCTCTAAACACCTGAGCCATGCTCTCTGAGCCTGGTCTCGTGAATAGAGGACTGTCTCCTTTGGTACCCTATCATCCCGCACCATGGCTGACGCTGTAAGCCTTGCGTAGCCTATGAACGGAGGCTGGAGGTCTTCCGGGTAGAACTCGAAGTCCTCTATCCTTCGAGTTCCAAATTCCGGTATAGAAATGAGACAGTCTTGGAAGGGGCGTATGACGCGTACTCTCCATGGATTGTTCATCGAGAACGGAGGTAGCGTCATACGGAGGAAGCTGAGTTCCACTCGTATTGGAAAGTGGAGGAGAGGCTAGAGGGGCTTCTCTCAGTCCGGCTATAATGGAGTCCTGGGACGTAATCCTATCCGACAAACGAGAGATCATTTGTTCCATGCTACTCTTTAGGGACCCAACTAGGTCGCCCCCCACCTGTTGCAACAGGCCAGCATTGGAGTCCAAGGCCGGAGCTGCTGCGGAGGTGGAGGGGTGGCTCTGAATCGGAACCAAGGGTAGCGGAACTGGTGACTCTGCGGGGTGCGAGATCTCTCTCTGGAGGATTTACTCCTCGAGGACTTAGAGCCGGAGCTAGAAGCTTTAGACCTGTCTGCTCCGGGATTTCCAGCCGGAGACTTACGAGAGGAGGATGAAGCCGAACAGTCGTCTTCTTAGACGACGACGACGTCTTAGACAAGGATTTCACTGCTTGACCCTTGACTTTAGGTCTAACCGAAGCATCAGGAGGAGTATACAATTCATCACCTGTAAATCCTTGGAAGGATGGAGAGGTTGCAGGAGTAGAAGAAACAGTTACGCCCAGGGTGACCCTTGGGTGTCCACCCTACTTACCTCGACCAACAGGTCGTCTACACCTACCATAGGTTCCACATTAATATCTAAAGTCGCGACGTCCGTGGAGATATCCTGGTCTTGGTCAGTTAATGAGGCAGCCAGCTGTTGTTGGATGAAGGCGATAGTCGGGGCCGCCTCTACTGGGTCGACGTATCCTGTCGCCTTGCCTCCGGGGAAGATTAACAGTGCCAACCGCTTCTCTAAGATGTAGGGCATACCCTTGGCGGCGTTCTTCCCAAAACCGCCGACCCAGGCCGCAGGGTTGCCAGTGCGGTATCCCTCACTGCCGGCGCCTGGAAGAGAGGGCGTAGATTAGATTTAAGAATCACTTAAAACTAAACAAATTAAAGTATACTTAAACTTAGATGCCTTAAGTTAAAGTGAATGATGAAAACTTAAGCATAAAACAGAAGCGGAGCATCTACCGGAGATGGAATACTTACCCCATCTAAAAGCTGGCTACCCAGATCATAACATATGGTACACGTCTCATGGTACCAGACCTGGATGTCCCCGGTGCAGAGTCGCGCATGGAGCATGGGACCGGCAAACTTCGTGTCCACATGGGTCCTGAAGTGTGGCGGCGCATCCCGTATGCTCACAGTTGGTAGGCCTGTAAGTGGGAAGACACATGAGTATCTTAAAGAATATCACTTACAGGCTAAAGGACAGAAGAACTCCGTTGCATGCCGGAGCTCGGAAAAAAATTTGGGCATAACCCCTCCCTGCTTCGCCTGAATAGGCTATAATCCCGGAGAGATCCGGTAAAACTAAGGGAGGGGGGGGGAAGGTTTAAGGTACTTAAGATAAACAAACTTATAGTTAATCTAATAACACTTAAACCTAAAACTCAAACGAAAACCGGACCAAGTCCAGTGCGTAGCGGAGTGTAGTAACTCAGCAATACGTTAAGGTTAGCAGGGACCCACTGTATGTTCCGGTCCACTCTACTGAGTGACTAACACCTCTCCGCTGGATGCCTCCAGGACTCCGGTCAGGAAAGGAGCCCTAGTAAGGTGGGAAAGAGCGAGAAGACATACAGGCTCAAGCGAACACGGAGCGACAAGGAAGCAACGGATGGGGGGAAAGGCCAGTACCCCCCACCACATTACCACCCGGCCGGACCGAGAAGCCGGAGAGGTCGAGTCCAGTCTGGGTCTGTCCCGTCTCCCTGACCCCTCCGCCTGGGGGGAGAGAGGGAAGCAGGCTCGGGTATGTGGAGCGAGCATGGGCAGACCGACCCACCCTCCCCGACTCTATGGAAGAGCGGGAGAGGGGGAAAGTGACTGGGCAGGCGTCTTGGCTGTCTAGTGATCGCGTAGTGACCACGAGGCGGTAAGACCAAAACAAGACAACTAAGCTAGGACAGACCAACTGATCAGAGAGATGCTATCGGGAAGCAACTGAGCTGAAAAGCAGTGGCATATAGGCCCACTGGGCCAAAACCCGCTGATCAGAGAGAAGCTATAGGGAAGCAACCGAACTGATGAGCGGTAGAATAGGCTCAATGAGCCAGGACCTAGGCTAAGCCAGACGCCTAACTAACCTAACCATAACAAAATACATGGTACAATAAATAAAAATAAAAGAAAGAAAACAATATAGTAGGAGAAAAAAATTCCAGGAGTGTACGACTAACCCGAAGGAAAGTCTACCACTCAAAGCTAGTCAGAGGCCGATACTAAGAGCCGGGACTAGGGTCTGGAAGGAAGAAGCCTACATCAGGTAAAAGACATGCATGCATGACAAACCTGAGTAGACAGTACCCTAAGTAAAACGGATAATTAATATAGAACGTACACAGACAAGGGGATGTTCTAGGTATGGGAGACCAAGAACGAACCCACCACGAGGCAGAACCATGCTGCCATGCTTCCGACCCAGAGTTCGTATTTATACCTAAAAAACGGCAAATACTGACTCAGGGCCGGAAAAAACCAACTAACCATAAATACTGAGTACTTACTTAGCTGCTGCGATAGCTGCACGCTCCATTATAGATAAATCCAACGAAAGGGCACAAAAAACACAGAGGAGAAAATAAGCACGTGTGACTCGTGTGCGCTAACTGAAAAGGATGGCCACCAGAGGCGCAGCAGTCGGCAGCATGGGATGGAGTAGTAGTAGTACGAGCTGCTCACTCTGTGGGTCGGCTCTCCAAAAATCATGGAGGGTTTTTGTAGTGGGAGATTTCTATTGGCATTTGGCTCGTGGTAGTGGTCTCATCGCTAGTGTTCATACCGACACCCTCTTGGAGGGGTGAGCGAGTCAGTTACACTGACGTTTTTCTTTATTTTATTTATTCTCTGGTATGTGTTAGTACATTTACCCTAGAAATAATAGATTAAAGGATATTTCGCGCAGCGACCGAGCGAGCCCAGAAATAACTGTAATTACAAAATTCATATGTGATAGTATTTTAAAGAAATACAATACGTACTAATCTATCCATGTCACTTTTAATTAAGGTTAACTCTCTCTCCTCTCTCTCTCTTTTGCCACACAAGATAATATGTGTCATACATAGTGGTAACTCCCTCTCTCTTTCGCTGGAAGCGTTATAAAGAGAGAGATAAACACTCTCTCTCTCTCTCTCTCTCTTTTACCGAGATGAAAGAATTTTTATGGTACTAGTATGTAAAATGTTTATTGATATTTCAGTTATTTAATAATAATAATAATAATAATAATAATAATAATAATAATAATAATAATAATAAAACTTTAATTACAAAATTCATAATGGTCGTATTTTAAAGGGATGAAAATGACCTTTCCATTTCACTTGTAAGGATAATTCCTCTTTCTTACTGATATGAGAGATTTTTATGGTAGGATGCACGTGTTCATTATATTTTCAAATAATAATAATAATAGAAGTAGTAATAATACGATAACTAATTTCAAAAGAAAATTCTTCCCTTTGTCTTTTTCTGTATCAATTTTCCCACCTCAACTCGAGTGACACTCAAGCTTAACAATGCCATACAATGGTCAACGAATTTAATGGTTTTAAGTAATGCTCTCTCTCTCTCTCTTACTGAGATGAGATCATTTTCATGGACGTGTATGTAATAAGTTTATCATTAATATTTTCCAATAATAATACTATAAGTACAAATTCATATCTGAGTATTTTAAATACAATAATCATTCCATTTCTCTCTTTTAAATAGTGTAAGGACAACTCTCTCTCTCTCTCTCTCTCTCTCTCTCTCTCTCTCTCTCTCTCTCTCTCTCTCTCTCTCTCTCCACAAGATACTTGTCATACATTTGGTGTTTCTATTTCTTCCTTTTATCTCTCTCACTCTCAGCAAAGAATTGATAGACAGACAAACATAATTGCACAGTCCTCTCTTTCTCTCTTCTCTGGAGAAATATATGTATTTATGGGAGGGGGAAAAAGTTGCCTACAGACGTTCATTTCAATCTATTGAAACCTAAGGAGTTATTTCTCTCTCTCTCTCTCTCTCTCTTCTCTCTCTCTCTCTCTCTCTTTAGTATTTTAATGAAAATATACAGTAATTTGTGAATACACAGTGTTGCACATGAAAAAAAGTAAATTAGTGATAATTTTAAAGATACGGCCCTAAGAAAAATTGCAAATTAGTAGTGAAATTTTCCCTGTGGACATGTTTTCAAGAACGTCGTTCCGGCTACGAACGATTTTCGTTTTGGGTTACGACGCGTCTTAAGAACGGAACCCCCGTCGTAACCCGGGGACCGCCTGTATTTACATAGCTATTACATAGTTTCACTTAATCACAGTAGTTTAGATTCAAATTTTGCTGTAGTGACACAGATATTCGGTGAAGGTGACCAGTCCCGCCTCCTGGTGAGAGGGTTAGGAACGACTCGGCAGACAATACAGGCAGTCCCCGGTTATAGGTGGTCTCGGCTAATGGCAATACGGTTTTAGGGGCTTGTCTAGCACCATAAAATTGGCGATTTATGGCGCTATAAGGGCCGAGTTTCGGTTATCAGCACCATAAGGTGCTGCTAATAGTTATGGCACCACCATAACATAGCTACCTAACAGAAGTGCCATTAACCGATGAGTTTCGGTTAATGGTGCTCTCACCACCAATGACTCGTGACTGGTGCCCATCTCCGGTGTCAGGACGTGTTAAAGTACTTTTTCGGAGGGTGGATCCACATTCAGTCAAAATTGGATCAGCTGGTCCAGTCGGTTGTTTTCCCTATTTGGTGTTTTAATTAAAAATTTTGAAAGCGTCATGGAGGTAGGGTAAACAATCATGGACGATCCACCATCATCACGCTAGCCGGGTCTTATTCACTCAATATTTAATGGGTGAAACAAGAATACAATTACAACTCCAAGCATACTATTCAAAACATTGAAGTTTCGTCAACATAATGTGATCTATGAGAGCCCCACATGAACTATAATAAGGATGTGACGCTCTTCGTAAAATATGTTTTCAAGGCAGTTTTGAAATCCAATATGCCAGCTATCGTGTGGTTAGCCGGTCTAATCACGGACTGTCCACCATCTTTCCCAGCACTCATTTGAACAATGTTAGCGTATATATGTAACGTTTATTGATCTTACTCAAGATTGCAGTTGTAATCAGCACAATAAAAATGATATTGTTATGATACAATAAAGTTTGTTCATACTTACCTGGCAGATATATATATAGCTGTATTGACTTCAGAAAATAACATCTTATATATATATCTTGACCAGGTAAGTTTCATGAAACAAACAACATTTTGATGCCTATATTAGTGAAAGTATGAAACTTGTTATTCCCGGGGTCATGGTTTGAACTGAATTCATTTTTACCTTGTAATCGGTGATTTTATCCTTACTGCCATCACAACTGAAAACTCTGCAGTGCTTATTTGATTGTAATTATACACATTTTGGTCTTAATTCACTCCACATTGCACTTGAACCACGTTGCTGTTCCTGGTTCCTAGCCGCTCTCCACAAACACAGTTTACGAGCAGAAGACGACGACACTGTTTATGATGTGCAAAGCTTTATTCCCTTAATTATTTACTTTACTCATTATTTAGTTTAACTTTACTTTGTTATTTCAAAATGTTTATTTAATTCATGTCTATTATCCCTTTTTTGTAACCAAATTACCCCGAAAAATTACAGATATTTCTAAAGTAGACACAATCCAATGTTTCTAACCTTGTCGTACATCTGGCTGCCAAAAACCATCGCAGAACAGACAAAGAGTAGTGGATTATATATTTTTTTTGCTAGCACTTTTCATTGATTTAAGTCTATATTAGTATTTTGATTTTTTTAATAACTGTATGCCAGAAATAAATGTAACCTTTGTTTGCATGCTAAGAATGGCAAAATCATCGTTGCCACATTAGTGGAGCGTCACACATACGCCGATGCATTATCATAAACTGTTTCCATGAATTCTAGTTGTCATAGTAATGCTATAATGATAAAATTGCTTTAATATTTATGTATATATACTTTCAATACATAGGCTAATTTCACCAATTTCCACGTTTTGTGTAAGTCTTATACCCAGTTTGGAGGGTGAACACATACCAATTGGCAACAGAGAGAGAGAGAAAGGAAGGTAAAGGAAGGAAGAAGGACAGGGGTGGCGGTGGAGGTGGGGGGGGAGAGGGTAGGTGGAGCTTTTTACGTGTGTTCGTATCCATTTCTGGATAATGGAGTTTTTGTCTCTTGGTACAAGGACAAGTGTCGTTATTCTTTACGATTAGTGATTCACGATACCCTTATAAATTACAGCACTGGGTGTAATACACTATAGCAAAATCTCGTTCTGATACGAATGTTCGTTACAGAAATATTGCCAAAAAACGTGCTTGCACTGTCTCTGAAACCCATAGTAGGTGATCCGGCAGTAAAACATCTTCATATATCCAAAAAGTAAATAATAGATATATACATATGCGCATTACGATTATAACAATTACATGAATAGCCGATAACAATCTGCATGAATAACTGGTAAACTGTTCTGCAAGAAAGTTGAGTAGAGCAATTCTTTTACAATACGTAGGTACGAAAGTCAAGATGTCGTGACGTCATAATACAGGACTTAAAAGAACTTTCTAATTCCGAAAAAATAATGACTAAATTTGAGTCAGAATCGAGTTACTTTTTCAATAATGAATATTTTCAAATTAATCATCATAGATATATAAATATTGATTTTTCTTTTACTATTTATTTTCAATAATTATCTAATGCACGCTTCGTCGTCGTTTTCTACCAAAACAGTAGTTTCCTTAAAAACGTCGTGGCCAGGGACCGTGTTTCGATTGTTGTGATGAAAGTGCCCCAGCGTCTATGGGTACAAGTGGTGTGCGGATTTATCACAGGAAATGGGAAGTTTGATGACACAAGCGACTCCGCAAACATCAAGATGGCGTCAATCTTCTAAGTTATTTAAGCGTAAGTAAAAATTTCGAAAGCGTTTTGGTGAAATTTGCACTGCGTTGGCCACCCTTTTCTCTACCCTCTGTTTAAAGCTTTAAATTTGGCCTTAAATTCTAACTTTGGAGAAAATACTTACTTCGAAAGGAGAGTAGAGGTCTTTAGCTGCGTCTCTCACCAACAAGAAGTCGCGACTAGGGGGAAACACCAGCGACTACCAACCCTTATCACGGTGGACAGGTCTTATTCACTCGATATTTAAATGGTGAAACAAGAATACAATTACAAATCCAATCATACCATTCAAAAGATTGAAGTTTCGTCAAATTAATGTGATATATGAAAGCTCCATACGAACTAAAATAAGCATGTGACGCTCTTCGTAAAATATGTTTTCAAGGCAGTTTTGAAATCCAATATGGCGGCTACCATGGGATGTACAGGTTCTGATCAGTGACGACAATCATCTTTCCCAGTCTTCCCAGCAATCATTTGAACAATGTTTGCGTATGTATGTAATGTTTATTGATCTTACTCAAGATTGCAGTTGCAATCAGCACAATAAAACAAAATTTTGTTGCCTATATTACTGAAAGTATGAAACTTGTTATTCCCGGGTCATGGTTTGAACTGAATTCATTCTTACCTTGTAATCGGTGGTTTTTAGCCTTACTGCCATCACAACTGAAACTCCACAGTGCTTATTTGATTGTTATTATACACATTTTGGTCTCAATTTCACTCCACATTGCACTTTATAAACTGTTTACTTTACTCATTATTTAGTTCAAAATTTACTTTATTTAAAAAATTTAATTTAATTAATTCATGTATATTCCCACCCTTTTTTGCAAACCAAATTACCCCGAAAAAAAAAAATTACAGATAGTTTCTAAAGTAGATACAATCAAATGTTACTAACGTTTTTGTACATCTGGCTGCCGAAAACCATAGAGGAACAACTGCGGATAAGTGGATTATACACATTTTTTTTTTTGCTTTTTTGTTTTTGCTAGCACTTTTCATTGATTTAGTCTATATTCGTATTTTGAATTTCTTTAATAACCGTATGCCAGAAATAAATGTAACCTTTAATGTTTGCACGCTAAGAATGGCAAAATCATCGTTGCCACATTAGTGGAGGCTTCACACATACGCCGATTCATTATTATAAACTGTTTCCATGAATTCTAGTTGTCATAGTAATGCTATAAATGATAAAATTGTTGCTTTAATATTTATGTATATATACTTCCAATACATAGCCTAATTTCACCAATTTCAACGTTTTGTGTGTAGTCTTATACCCAGTTTGGAGGGTCAACACATACCGATTGGCAACAGAGAGAGAGAGAAAGGAAGGCGAAGGAACGAAGAAGGAAAGGGTGGCGGGGTGGGGGGGGGGAGGGGGGGGGGGGAGGGTAGGTGGAGCTTTATACGCGTGTTCGTATCATTTCTGGA
Source organism: Macrobrachium nipponense (assembly GCF_015104395.2). Taxonomy (NCBI): domain Eukaryota; kingdom Metazoa; phylum Arthropoda; class Malacostraca; order Decapoda; family Palaemonidae; genus Macrobrachium; species Macrobrachium nipponense. The sequence continues at coordinate 8,564,799 of NC_061096.1, forward strand.
TAATGGAGTTTTTGTCTCTTGGTCACAAGGTCAAGTGTCGTTATTCTTTACAATTAGTGATTCACGATACCCTTATAAATTACGGCACTGGGTGTAATGCTTTATAGCAAAATCTCGTTCTGATATGAGTGTTCATTACAGAAATAGGTATTGCCCAAAAACGTGCTTGCACTGTCGCTGAAACCCATAGTAGGTATGCTGCTTAGTTGTCAATCAAGTTTTTTGTAATCAAGTATTTTTTACAAGCTAGATATTGAATAAATTTGTATTTTTTCTCAATCAAAACATATGACCCTCAATGCTAACTTTCCTCTTTTAACGACTTTCTGGTCATTGCAAATTCGGCCCCATAATTTCTTTTGGTGCGAAAACAGAGGCCCAGGGACGAAAACGATTGTGTCACACTACGGCGATAATCCGGCATTAAAACATCTTCATATATCAAAAAGTAAATAATAAGATATATATGCGCATTCCGATTATAACAAATACATGAAGAGCTGATAACTGGTAAACTGCTCTGCAAGAAAGTTGAGTAAAGCAATTATTTACAATAGGCACTAAAGTCAAGATTTCGTGACGTCATAATACAGGACTTAAAAGAACGTTCTAATTCCAAAAAATAATTACAGGCAGTTCCCGGGTTACGACGGGGGTTCCGTTCTTGAGACGCGTCGTAAGCCGAAAATCGGCGTAAGCCGGAACGACGCTTGGAAATATGTCTTAAACTAATAAAAAGTTATAAAAACCTTATTTGTAATCCTTTGGTTACACTACATGTTGTTTCCTGTAGTTTTATGTACAACCTGGAGTTATTTTCATAAAAGAATCTGGTTCTTGAAGGTAAAAACTATTGTAATCCTCTGGTGACACTACATTCTTGAAGTTTTATGTTCAACCTGGAGTGATTTGCCAAATCTTGAGGGCTACAAGAACAGCTGATTACTATTTACGTATCATATAGACTAATTAAAGTAAACATATCCTTAAATAGGCTTATATATTAGTATCAACAAAACATTTCCTGCCATGAGTCAGAGGCCGTTTAATGAAACGAACACTTCTCTGTCCTATCTGTTCAGAAAATAAACGTTACGTCAATCCCCGAGACCATTGTTGCCGCCAAGGCGTCTCTCTCTCTCTCTCTCTCTCTCTCTCTCTCTCTCTCTCTCTCTCTCTCTCTCTGATCAAATTACACTGGAACCCTGACATACGATTGCCCTAATATACGAATGTTTTGAGATACAACAAAAAATTTGCGAAAATATAAGCTTTGATATACAACGAAATATTTGAGATACGATTTTGCGACGTGTTAGTTTGTATAGGCGACCAATAAATGGCGTTCAGTCTGTTTGTTTGTTGGTGCTGCATGTTAACACGTCGTTGTTTAGTTCGTTGTATTTGCGCCTATTTTTCGTGTTATTTTGTCTATTTTTATTATTAACCATGGGTCTCAAAGCTAAAGACAAAGCAGGTGATAAGAAAAAACCCAAGAAAATGATTTCGATGGAAGCAAAATGATATTGTTAGAATACAATAAAGTTTTGTACATACTTACCCGGCAGATATATACTTAGCTTATGTCTCTGACGTCCGACAGAAATTCGAATTTCGCGGCACACGCTGCAGGTAGGTCAGGTGATACTACCCCCTGCCGCTGGGTGGCAGGAATAGGAAAACCGTTCCCCGTTCTAGAACCAGATTTTCTCTTCCACCTGTCTCCTGAGGGAGGCTGGGTGGGCCATTCATCGTATATATCTGCCGGGTAAGTATGTACAAAACTTTATTGTATTCTAACAATATCATTTTTGTACATGCAACTTCCCCGGCAGATATATACTTAGCTGATTGACACCCTTGGTGGTGGGTAAGAGACAACTATTTACTGAATAGACAGGTAAACAACATACGTTGTAGGTAATAAATAAATAAAACCTTGGTTCCTACTTGTTCAGGCGGAAGATTCCATGGCTAATGCCTAGGAATATGCTTCGCCTCAAGAGCCTCAGCGAGGATGTGACCTATGGCTAAGAGTTCTTGTGGGTCTGTCGATGGGGTCTTATCCATTTACTCGACAGAGCCTCTTACATGACAATATGCCTATGCCTAGTGGCATAATTAAGGAGCACAACACCGATCCCGATCACCTGATCCTAACACGAGGGTTAGTGCTTAAGTTGAAAAGTTATCCCCAAACTCCTTTCAAACAACCCAAAGAAAAAACACGACGTTAACTAAAATTTAACTCACTAGTTAAGGATCAGTATCGGCTCCCTATCCCAGCAATGTATCCGCAGACACGTATCAACCAAGAGAGAAGGATCTCTCGTAGGTTATCTTGACATCCTTCGGATATGGGAAGTCAACACAGAGTTGCATCTCCCGTATGTGACAGCTAATATGTCCTTATGACATATTGTTAAGGAAAGAACAAGAATACAGAAAAGCTCGCACTTCATGCGCTTTTAATTCTCAGCTGTTTGAAGGAATCATCAATGCACTTGTCAAGTGCTTAGGAGATCACATTGTCTCAAAGAAGGCCAGGGCATTCTTTGATATAGATCTCTTCTGGGTGAAGCCTGGAGCCTGGCTAGCGCCTCGCGCCTGGCTGGAGCCTTGCGCCTGAATGGCGCCTAGAGCCTGGCTGGAGCCTCGCGCCTGGCTGGCGCCTGATTGGCTCCTCCCTCCTGGCTAGCGCCTCGCGCCTGGCTGGAGCCTTGCGTCTGGCTGGCGCCTTGCGCCTGGAGCTTGGCAGAAAACTTCATGATTACTGTCTATGAGTCTGCATGCCTCAAGAGTTTCAGTGAGGTAGGGACCTATGACTGACAAACCCTTCTGGATCATGTCAATGGGGGCTAGCCCGCTTACACGACAGAGCCTTCTCGGATCGTGCCAATGGGGGCTGACCCACTTACATGGCAGAGCCTTACCTGTATCATATCAATGGGGACTAGCCCTCTTACATGACAGAGCTTTAGGTTTCTCTTTACTGGAAGGAGCCTTGCGCCTGGATGGATCCTCAATCCTGACTGGAGCCTAGCCTTGAAGGAGCCTGGCTGGCTTCTAGAGCCTGGCTGGCTCCTAGAGCCTGGCTGGCTCCTAGAGCCTGGCTGGCGCCTCGCGCCTGGCTTGGCTCCTCCACACTTGCTGGAGCTTCGAGCTTGGAAGAGTCTCTAGGCTGTCTGGCGATGTCCACATCGGACACTCTTATATCTGTCCGATTTGTTCGCCTCTGGCGCATTTGCGCCAGGTTGGAGGCCCGCTCCTTCTCAGTATCCGGCCATGACAGAGTTCCTTGGAACTGTCCGCCTCTGCGTTTTTTCGCTGTATTGGCATTTGGCGCTTGGCTGGCGCTACATTGTCCGAGAGTCCTGAACAACCACATAGTTTATCAGGAGACTGGAGAAGGGTGGAAGAAATTCTTCCCCTTTGAGCTTTTGGCCCCTGGCAAGGGGAGGTGATTTTAGTCAGCTACACCCAGTAGACGACAGGATATCTAACAATACGAGAGAGAAGAGTCTTCCTCCGAGGAGGTATACCCTTCGTGAACACTTCTTTTGCTAACGAGATCTCTTCTTCACGTGTTGATGAGGTTTCCTCGTTGCAGAATCTTCCCTATCTGCCCGAAGGAAGGGAAGGAGTCTGGAAGTCGAGGAGACTCTGAGCTGAAATTGGGCGGAACCCTGATTTCTAGCTCTTATTGTATTCTTCTGAATACCTTCTGGGAAGCATTTTGAGCCCTCATCGCACCCCGAAGACTCTGTAGGCAAACGTTTAAACCATCTCTTCTTCTGTAGATGAAAATGTAAGTACCCTGCCTGGGCAACTAAACTTCTATCTGAAAGCGTTGCGTCAGGAATAGAGGGATTTAGTTCTTTTGCCAGACATACTATGCTGGCCAAGAACCCATTGCCGAGTCTCCATTGAATCTGATGCGAGATTCCAATGCACAAAAAATTCACTTGTCTTCTTGGTCGTTTAGGGCTAAGAGAAACAAAGAATTCCTTCATAAACTTCCTCAAAGAAGTTTGATGAGGAGCAGTTCCATTTTGTCGGAACACGGAATCTGTGGCCACAAAAAAAAAAAAAATTCCATTCGAAGTACATGATATCCTACTCTTGTCGTATTGCGGTATCGTATAGATCCCGAAGATCTTAATCCTCTGTTATCTCTAATTCCCCTTGTAGAGACAGAGTATAGCTTTTACTGCGTTCTTTGATAGCAGATATATACATAGTGATTCTTCCCTCTGAAAGTGAAGAAAAAACCTCGCTATGTGGTTCACAGAGGTATCGGAAGAGGACAGTTTCCTCATTCCATCTAGCACGATCTGCAGCAATTCTATGTCTTAGCCATGACTATTGTCATTTACCTTGAAAATCCTCTCATTCATGTCCACTTCTGGTCAGTCTGCACGTGGAAAAACTCAGAGTGGAGAGGTTTTTCAGGTCTATTTATAATAGATTCTGATAGAATATCCAGATACTCTTGAAAAGCCTTACGAAACATGCTGTGAGAAGAACGTGACTTCTGTGAATCCAACCTCTCTAAGGCCAAAATGAGGCATTCATCCTCTCTTCCTTTGACGCCCATTTATCTTAATATCTGTTAAGAATTTATAACTAGGGGAAAAAAGACTAAAGTTTATTCCCCTTCTTTAAATTAAAGATGTCGTATATTGCTACCTCTCTTGGTTCGAGGAAAGGAAGCAGTCTATAGGAAGCCTGTTCGTCTTCTACCTTTGCGAAGAGATCTATGAAGACTTTCCGCAGGTTCTCAAAACTCTTTTCAATAAATGTTAGACATACGTTAACAGTTATTATCTTCGATCGAGAAGGTTCTCACGGACATGCAAAATCTTGCATCGAACCTTTAGGATCGTTACGTTCCGTGTCTGTTCCCAAATAGGTTCTCTTTTGTTAACGCGAACAGGGGCGAAAAGAGATTCTCGATGCTCTTTGCGATATGAGAGAGTCGTGGAATTGGCCTAAGTGATTAAAAAAAAAAAAAAATCATTTCATCATTCCTTGTAAGCGACCCCTTTCCGATTAAATGGGTAACGAAATCAGGAATGAATCTTGCCGTTACCGAGCCTCCGAGAGGCTACTGGTTTGTTTGTTTGTTTGTATGGTGTTTTTACGTGACTTCCGAATCACGTCGAGAGTGAACTTCTATCACCAGAAATCCACATCTCTCACTCCTCAATGGAATGGCCGAGAATCGAACCGACCGACCACCGAGGTAGAAGCAAACACACCAAACCAAACCACTACTGGACTCTTAGGTTTAATAACTCGCTAAACCGAGAAAATATCTTGGATGGTACTTCTGGCGCATTGCGCCAGGCTGGCGCTTCTGACGCTTTGCGCCAGGCTGGCGCTTCCTTCTAGTTCTTTTAAGGTTATGTGCCAGAACATCTGTGCCCTTATGGTACCCGACATCCTTCACGTGTTATTCCGTTCTTAGTAGGAAAAACTTTTATATACGTAGTACAGTCCATTCAGGGAAACAACTTCTGCCACTAAGAGAATGTTTCCCATCCGACTCACCCATCTTCTCTTGAGCAATATCCGATTCTAAAAAGGTTGTGTGCGTTTCTCGAAAGGATGAGAGAATTATATTATTTCGTGCTCTGCCGTATTAGACTCCTTTATAATACTGTCACATTGTGGTAAACAGCATTAATCTAGGAAACCTTTGTAAGGATACTAGGAATTCTGTAGGTTAACCTCGGTATGCGCATAAGACTTGACCATACCGTAGTATTTCTTAAAGTGAATTCTCTTCTACTACATTCATCTTCTCACTAAGCATGTACAGTAGACCTTGACTCACGAACGATGGCCCCACGTACAACTCGATCCCCGACCAAAATTATAGGTAAAATTTCACCCTTGACCTACGAACTAACTTTGAGATACGAACAAAAAAAAACAAAAAAATGCGGAAATAAAAATTTCTGGTTTGGGGTCATGAAAAACTAATTTTGAGACATGAACATTTGAAAAATGCTGGAAACTTTCTGGAAAATAACAATTCACTTTGTTTCACAAACTAATTTTTAGACACAAACATTTGAAAAATGCGCGAAATCGCCCAGCACACGTGAGAGCGTTTGAGTTGCATGGGAACAGCCATGGGAACAGCATCCTCCAGCCGCCCACGCACAGGCAGTCACCCACGCATCGCTCTTTGTCTCATCTCATTGTGTACAAGACGTTCGTCAATTCGCTTAGCATTTTTTGCGCTAAAACTTGTGATTTTCTTCATAATGGGCCCTAAGAAAGTGAAGAGTGGTGGTGAAAGTAAGAAAGTGCAGAGTGATGGTGAGAAGAGGGTGCAGAGGAAGATAACCATTGAAATAAAGAAAGAAATCAACTGACGAAGAGGAGGCTGGGAGGAAGTTACAGATGTCAGGCAGTGATGTGATAAAAGCCGCATTGGAAAAGTGGAATGATGTCCAGTGCTTCCTTGAATTGTATCATCCGGACAAAATTGTTACGAACAGGATCGTGAATATGCTCAATGAAAATTTAATGAGCCATTTCAGAAAAGTTATGCAAGAAGGAAAGGCAACAGACATTGGATAAGTTTGTGATTAAACGTTCACCAAAAAAAACCTAGAAGAGTTGAATCTCCGGAACGAGATCTCCCCGACCTGGGATGGGGGAGGGTCTCCTTCCGCACAATAACCTCCTCCCCACCCACCACCCTCCTCTTCTCTTGTCCGTCAAGCCAGAAGTCTCGCCAGTCATAGTAAGTGTTCACTTTACAAACGTTTTTATAGTGTTAGTTTACCATTTTAAATTATATTATTAGATATATTAAGGTTTTTTACACTGACTTTTACATTATCTGTGTAAAATAAGGCAAAATATACATAATATATATTGGTTCGTAGGGGTCGAGAACCAATTAATATTATTCCCATTAAACCTTATGGGGAAATATTAAGCTCCGAGTCACGAACAATTTGGAACACGACCAAGGTCTAGGAACGGATTGTGTTCGTGAGTCAGGGTCTACTGTACTCTAATAAGCCACGCTTTCGTAAGCATGAGAGCATCATATAATATAGTTCCGCTGCGTTAGAATCCTTTAATAATGTTACCTACGGTAAACAGCATTGAAAGTTTGTAATATCTTTCTTATTGAAAGCTTCTTAGCAAAAGGCAGACAATATTTTATTTATGTTTGCTTAACTATCCCCTCAATCCGAGGCTAAAACCGCGATTGTAGGGGAGAGACACGGTTAGTTATTCCATCCCGCAGGAGAGAGACATGTACCCAACCACTCATGACCGACACCTACATGTTACTGCGTTGGACTCTCTAAGGCGCGATAGCAGTCTCCGTTAGCCGTTCGGCCTTACTCTTCCAGAGTTGCCAGCTACTCCATTAAATAAAGGAATCTTATAAAATTATTATCGAACTTCAGGAAGTTCTTATTATGCATATTTAAGCGAAACAAGACTTCGATAAATCTAGAAGCTAAGTAGGTGTTGTCTTAACAATCCCTTTAAGCGTAGTCCTTCCTAGGAAATTCCTGGACGGATACTGATAATTGAGTTGCTCTTACAAAGAAGTAAACTACGGTATGTGTGATTTGCCGTGTCGTATTCTATACAGCAGGATACTCTACTACCTTCTTTCCCTGCCGAGGCAGATAAGGAAAAATTTTTACTGTCTTCGTTCTTTTCGTTAATAGAATGATAGAAAGAGTATATATATCTCCTTAAGGAAGGAAGTTAATCCAGGACTCTTTAAATCTTCGTGATTTCCTCATAAATCGCGGAAGAGAGAATTCCTGTTCGTGTAGGGTTTACGGAAGGAAGTAGATATTTCCTATCCGCCATCATACCCAAACGTCGATGAGATTCTTATAAGAAAAACTCCAAAGCGCTTGCCTCTTCATAACGAGGGAAGAGCATGAATGAAGGAGTGTGTCAGCATTACTCAAAGAGGAGCCTCGCGACTGACCTCTCTCTCTTAAGAAGATTTGGAATATTCTGGCGCCTGGCTCCTTGCGCCTAGCGCCTGGATAGTTCCGCGCGCCTGGAATGTTCCGCACGCTAGAAAGGAGACTCGCTCCTGGAACGTTCGCGTTGTGTGGAAGGTCCCGTGCGCCCTGATAGTTCCGAGCGCCTACTAGACCCTTTTAGAAAGAGCCTCTTGCCCGGAAACGTTCAATGGAAGGATCGTTCTGATTGCCACTGTACTATAAGGCTCCTTGCTCTAAGCCGTCTGTTTTTCTGTTGCAATTTGCGCCAGGCTGGCCGCTTCGTCTCTTTGAAGGCGCTTTGCGCCAAGAAAAATTTTCTAGAACGCGCTCGCGCTCAGTTTGCTAGAACGCGGCTCGCGTTTGTTGTAGGAACGCGGCTCGCGCTAGTCTGGTTTTCTGGAACGCGGCTCGCTGCTGGCTGTTGTAACGTGGCTCACGCTAGCTTCGCTGGAACGCGGCTTCCTAAGTTCCTGGCTGGCTCTTGCTCAGTGTTGTCTCGTTAGTTTTCAGAGAACGCGCTAGATCATCAAAATATATACATTCTTCGTCTTTTCGGATGTAAGATAAGAGACGCACTTTTTTAAGGATGCCTTTTCAATGGCTATCCTTGGCAGTCTGGGGACGCTCTACAGAACCTGCCGAGGGGTACGCCTGACCGGTGGGGATTCTCTGAAACCCCCTTACTGGCTTTCGACATTCCTTCTCCCCTGGCTTGGGAGCTTGAAAGAGGTCTAGGGCCTGGGAGCGGAGGGGACAGAGCCGATCAGACGCACCCTCCACTGCAATGGGGAACACTAGTAATCACTTCTTACCTTTCAATAGCTCGCATTTTGAACCACAATCCTTGTCTTCAAATTGCAATTATGAATTTGAAGTTTCTGCGAAGTAAGAAGGTGATGAGGATGCAACACTACTAGTACTGTTAATACTCTAATTGCTCGTTAGTACGAGTTTCTAAAAAACTTTTAAAAGAAACGTATCTAGTTACATGCTTTACTGACTCCCTAAAGTAGGAAGTCAGTATATTTCCTCAATCAATTCTAAACACTTATTACAATATTAATGAATAAATATTAATATTTCCCTTTCTTGCAAACTATGTGAGTGTCTACCGAAAATTTCGGTAGTTTACACGTCATATATTCTTCAAAATTTTCGAAGCCAATTCATTAAAAAGTTAATAAAAGACGTATGCCGAACCAAAGACCCAGTACTTCCCTGCAAAGACAGCCCAGAAGATCGATGGCGATGAAAACGAAAATCAAGTCAGGAGGTAGCAACAACATATGTTGACACTACCGCGACAGAGAAAAATCTGATTCTAGAACGGGAACGGTTCCTATTCCTGCCCCACCAGCGGCAGGGGGGTAGATCACCTGACCTACCTGCAGCGTGTGCCGCGAATTCGAAGTTTCTGTCGGACGTCAGAGACATAAGCTAAGTATATATCTGCCGGGGAAGTTGCATGTACAAAAACATGAAATTATAGCAAAGCATGAACGTGGCGTTCGTATCGTCGATTTGGCAAACGAGTATGGTCGAAATCCTTCTACAATATCCACGATCATCAAGCAGAAGGAAGCTATAAAAACCTTCCCAAAGGCATCACCATTATTTCTAAACTAAGAACTGATTAAAAAAATAAATAAAATTAGTTTAGGGCAATGTTATTTCATTTGTGTTTATTACGTAGTTATTAGTGTACATACGTAAATAAAAAGAGAACAAATCGTTCCCTGCCACCCCTTCCCTACCTCCTCCCCCTGCTGGCCTCACGTCATCTTTCGTTGTGGCAAGTAAAATTCCTTTCTTTTTTTTTTTAATAGATTTTTAGTTAATTTATTATTGTCATTTATCACATTGCTATGTATTTTATCATTATGTGTGTTATTACTCGTTTATTTGTGTAATAAATTGTGTACATTATATGTAATTTAGCTGTGTTTAGGTGTGGTTTCATTATACCGCTAGAACGGATTAATACATATTACATTATTTCTAATGGGAAAAAATGCTTTGAGATACAACTGTTTTGATATAGACGATGGTAACGGAACAAATTAAATTCGTATGAGGCTACAAGAACACTTGATTACTATTTACGTATCATATAGACTAATTAAAGTAAACGTATCTTTAAATAGGCTTATATTATTAGTATCAACAAAACATTTACTGGCATGAGTCAGAGGCCGTTTAATGAAACGAACACTTCTCTGTCCTTAACTCGGAGCGTCGGAAGACGCCTCTCTCTCTCTCTCTCTCTCTCTCTCTCTCTCTCTCTCTCTCTCTCTCTCTCTCTCTCTCTCTCTCTGATCAAATTACTGGATAATGTCTCTCTTTGGATACTTGGAATTTGTTATTATTACTGGAACAAGCAATGATTTTTTCATTCATTTGCGCTTTTGGACTGTTATATGTAACTTTGTGCACCGCAAGCTAGTATGTATTCATTCGCTCGGAAACTAGTTCCGCATATGAGGCGTCACTAAAAACATCGAAAAAATACGACATAAAAAGTGTCGAAAATCATCATAACATGACAATTTGTCCAAAATTGCATTTTTCCTAACTATACAAACCTGAGGTCCTTTTACAATAGGAAGGTACTAGCGGCAGCTGGATAGGTCGTAAGCTTTCGAACAAGGGGTTCGGTAGTTAACTGTTGCTTGTCCGACAGGCGCTCGCGCGCGACTGGGAGGTAAACAAATCACTTTTGCTTTTGGCCCAAGCAAAAACTGCAGAGTGAGGGGTGGCATGAGGTGGGGCTATGTGTAAAAGGACCTCAGGTTTGTATAGTTAGGAAAAATGCAATTTTGGACAAATTGTCATTTGTTCCGACACGGCATACAAACCTTCGGTCCTTTTACAATAGGAAGACTCACTTCTTGGTGGGTGGAATCTGAGTCTTTTGTGAACAGACTGGTGTTCGCCCAACCTTGGAAGCCTCCCTGGTCGTAAGAGCGAGGAGGGATCCAAGCCTCTGTCCGATTGATCGGGGTGATTGCACCGCAGGATCAATGGTCAGACCTCTGGACCGAGTACTAAGAGAGAGGCAAGCGTATCTCTTCGTACCAGCAATGTAAGAACTTGTTCCTGTACAGGAGCAAATATAAAGTCATGGGTTTGACTCTTGTAGGCATCCACTTCCCCCCCTTGTAGGAGGAAGTGGTGGATATTCTGCTCCTATCCCTAGTGAAAGGGATAGGATGGGGCTCTGTCATAGCTCCCTGCTCATCTCGTCCTCATCCAGCGTAGTGACAACCGTGGCCCTCTGCCCACAGGTAGAGGAGGAGGAAAAGACGGGAAGAGGGAGCCAGTCACTCACTCATTCACACATCCATCCACACAGTCCACACCAGGACTCGATGCTGTTTCAGCCTGCGAGGGTCTGGGTTTGCTACACAACTTGTTGAGCAGCCACCCGGGTCCCAAGGAAAAGGTATCCAAGGACTGTGGGCAAATATCCGAAGGTAGAAGGACGTAAAGGTAGTCTGGTTAGACCAGACCCCTGCCTTCAGGACCTGCGCCACGGAGAAGTTCTTACGAAACGCCAACGAGGGGCCAATACTTCTGACTTCGTGAGCTCTCGGACGGGACGTACGGATGTCGTCACTACCATCAGCCTCATACGCCCTCCTGATGACCTCACGCAGCCAGAATGAAAGAGTGTTCTTGGATACTTCTTTCTTGGTTACCCCGGTGCTAACGAAGAGGCGTCGACACTCAGGCCTGAGGTGTCGAGTTTTCTTCAGATAGCGCCGTAGCGCCCTCACAGGTACAAAGCAGCATCTCATCCGCATCATTATCGGTGAAGTCCATTAGGGAGGGAATCGTGAATGACTCGAACCTGTCGTCAGGGATCGACGGTTTCTGAGTCTTCGCAACGAAGTTCGGGACGAAATCGAGCGTCACAGATCCCCATCCCCTGGAATGTCGTACATCATAGGAAAGACCATGAAGTTCCCCTACTCTCTTCGCCGATGCCAGGGCCAGCAAGAAGAGGGCTCTTGAGGGTCAGATCCCTGTCTGACGACTCTCGGAGTGGCTCGAACGGCGTTCGAGTCAAACTCCTAAGGACGAGAGTCACATCCCACGCAGGGGGCCTGAGTTTCCCTGGTGGGCAAGACCTTTCGAAGCTCCTCATAAGCAAGGAGACTCGAACGAGTTCGAGATGTCCAATCCCCTCAGTTTCAGGACGAGCACCAAGGCGGCGGGGGGGCTCTGTATCCTTTGACTGTGGGGACTGAGAGGAGCTTCTCTCGGCGAAGAAAAACGAGGAAATCCGCTACCTGCTGAAGAGTGGCTCTGAGGAGATAGACCCCGTCTACGACACCAACACAGAAGACGGCCCACCACTTCCCCTGGTACACAGCTGCAGAGGACTGACGGACGTTTCCAGCCATCTCTGTTGCTGCGCTACGAGAAAAGCCTCTCGTTGCCGCAAGAGATGGTGGATAACAGCCAGCCGTGAAGCACGTAGGGACTGGACTGCTCGGTGGTACCGCTCGACGTGTGGCTGGGCGAGAAGGTTGTGCCAAGGGGGAATCTCTCTCGGTTCTCCTGCGAGAAGAGCCAGCAGGTCCGGATACCAAATGGCCTGTGGCCATTTGGGAGCCACCAGGATCATCCTGAGATTCGGGTGACCAGTGCTCGACTGATCACCTTGCGAATCAGGCTGAACGGGGGAAAGGCATAGACGAAGAGGTTGTCCCACGGGGTTGTTGAAGAGCGTCCTCTGCAGCTGCCCATGGGTCCGGCACGGCCGAGAAGAACCACCTGGAGCTTCCTGTTGTGCCGGGTGGCGAACAGATCCACGACTGGTCGCCCCCACAGGTCGAAGAGCCTTTCCGCCACGTCCTGGTGTAGAGACCACTCGGTCCCTATCACCTGATCCCGACGGCTGAGCGTGTCTGCTACTACATTCCTCTTCCCTGGAATGTATCGTGCCGACAGCTCTATTGAGTGTGCCTCGGCCCACTCGTGCACCTGCCGAGTCAACTGGTACAACGGGAGAGACACTAGGACCCCCTGTTTGTTGACGTAGGCCACTACCGTGGTGTTGTCGCACATCAACACCACTGAGTGTCCCATCAAGCGGTCCTGGAACTCTTGGAGAGCGAGGAACGCTGCCTTGAGTTCCAGTACATTGATGTGAAGGTCTTGTCGTTCTCGTCCCACACTCCTGAAGTCAGCAACTCCTCCAGGTGTGCGCCCCATCCCTCGGTCGATGCGTCTGAGAACAGCTGCCATGTCCGGGGGGGGGAGTGCGCAGAGGCACTCCTCTTAAGAGGTTCCTGTCGTCCAGCCACCAGGTAGGTCCTGCCTCACTCCGGTGTCAGTGACACTGGAAAGCTTGGGGGATCCGTCGCCTGTGACCAACTCTCCTTTAGTCTCCACTGAAGAGACAGCAGGTGAAGACGCCCGTGAGGGACTAACTTCTCGAGTGACGACAGGTGTCCGATCACGACTTGCCATCGCTGAGCTACCTGTTCCTGCCGAGACAGGAACTGGTTGGCTGCCTCCCTGAATCTGCTGATCCGCGAGTCTGCGGGGAAAGACTCGCCCTGCTACCGGTGTCGATCAGCATCCCCAGGTACTTCATCCTCGCTTGGGTTCGAGATCGGACTTTTCGAAGTTCACAACGATCCCCAGATCGCGACAGAACTCGAGCAGTCGATCCCTGTCCTGTAGCAACTGCGAGCGGGAGCTCGCCAGGACTAACCAATCGTCGAGATACCTCAGAAGACGTATCCCGTGCGAATGGGCCCAAGCAGACACCAGAGTGAACACTCGCGTGAACACCTTGTGGGGCGGTTGAGAGACCGAAGCAAACAAAGTGCCCTGAACTGGTACACCGTCCCGTCGAGGATGAAGCGGAGGTACTTTCTGGAGGACTGATGAATGGGTATTTGGAAATACGCATCCTTCAAGTCCACCGAAAGCATGAAATCGTTCTCCCTGATGGAGTCGAGCACTGAGCGTGCCGTCTCCATCGTGAACCGGGTCTGGCGAACAAACCGGTTCAGAGGAGAGAGATCTATCACCGGGCGGCCAGCCTCCCGTAGACTTTTCCACCAGGAAGAGTCGACTGTAAAAGCCCAACCCGGTGACTGATCCGTGACGATTTCTACAGCTCTCTTGCTCAGCATGGTCTTGATCTCCTGTCTCAATGCTACGTCCTTCGATGACCCTGGAACGTACGACTGCTGTTGGACCGGGTTGGTTTGGTGAGGGGTGGCCGAGATTCGAAGGGTAATAGATATCCCTCCCGAAGGACATCTACAATCCAGGTTCTCGGCGCCGTAGCGCTGCCAAGTTGCCCAATGGCTGGCCAGGCACCCCCCCACTTCCGGCAGCAGGTGAGGGGGAACGCGCCCTCCCTAGCGTTTCCCCCCTTTCTTCGACTTCTTCCCAGAGCCTCCACGGGAGGGAGGAGGGCTGGGAGGAGGGCTGGTTACGGCTCCTCCCCTTGGTAGAAGTCGAAGAAGACAGAGTCTTCCCCCGGGGCTTCGACGCAGCTACCGTCTTAGCCACCGAGGAAGCGCTAGCCGAGCTCTTAGACTTGGCCGCAGTCCGAGGCTGCCCAGAAGCCTTCGAGACTGCCTGGTGAACAGACGGTCACTGTCGTCAGTGCGCCGTCTGTCCACCGCAGCGTCCACCATCTCTCCTGGGAAGAGAGACGTGGAACTCCGTAAAGGTCCGTTGCGAAGTCCCAACGCCGCTTCACGCCCGGCTGCCCTGGAAACCCGAGTAAGGACAGCGTCCCTTCGTCGGAGAACCAGGTTGGCCCACAGGTTCACCGTCTGGTGGGCAAGGAAGGAGATGGCTCTTCCTCCAGACTGGCAAAGTCTCCTAAGGCCGAGTCATCTTCGGGAGAAAATTCACCCGGAGTTGGCTGCGACCTTAGATACTGTGAGGGACCACAGATCTAGCCAGGAGACGGCCTGGAAAGCTGCCATGGCGGTAGATTCCAGGCCGAGTGCCTCTTGCTGCGAGAACCATAGGTTCTCGGACAGGAGCTACTGCAGAGACACACCCGGAGTCAGCCTGGCTAACTCCGGGTTCACCTGTTTGGGCGGCATCGGGTCTTCAGATGGACGTAAACAAAACGCCGCTGTCGCAGCAGAGGAGGAGGAAGCAGCTTGCTCGACCTGCCAGACTTGAGCGAACCGTCTTGGTCCGGAGACAAGCGATTCAACCTGGTCCAGCACTGAGTCTGCAAGCTCGGAACGCGGGCAAACCCACCGTCGGTCTGGGTTCCCTCTTCGGGCCCCAGAACGACTCGAGCCGGGACGTGGGCTCGGATGGTGGGAGCGGCGATCCTTCCGCGAGGTCGTTGTGCTGACGAATCAGCGCAATAACCTCGGCAAAGTTCCTCTGGATCTCAGGAGTGACTGCGTCCTGCGGAGTCGGACCATCCAGGTCCCTCAAACAGGAGCATCTCCCGAGACCCTCCTCCCTCGAGGGAAGGAACAGCGACAGACCCCTCTCGGTCTCCTCCAACCACTTGTGCGTACGACCTGGCTGGTCCGAGAACCGTGCCTGGTACGTACGACGACGTGGTGGGATCCTGAGGGGCGCACCCCTCACGATCACTCCTCAATACTCGCCCCTCCCGGTGTAACCCGAGGAGGTTGAAGGTATGGGAGAGGCAGACCTGACGCTCCCTCCTCGCTCGCTGGCCGAACCAGTGGGCTTGGAAGACTGCAGGCGATCGTCAACCCGCGGGTGGCGATCGAGCTGCAGACCTAGTCGAGCCGTCTCGCTGTGGAGAACGGCTGGACCGAGAACAGCGGCCCCGGTCTCGTGTGTCAGAGGAGCTAGTGCTGGTCGCCAGTATCCCGATCGCTCTCTGTGAGAGTGACGGTCAGGCGACGGCGAGCTCCACTGTCACGTGAGACCGGTGCGTATCCTCACGGCGCATCAGTTCGCTGGTACCAGCCGTGGCTGGTGCGGCGAACGGGGGGAGGGCCTCTTCCAGCCCCTCTAGGCCCGTGGCCGGTCATGGACCGTCACGTCCGCCCGGGCCCGGTAGCCAGCTGCTCGCCACGAGAGCGAGAGCTGGTCTGGTGAGAGTCGCGTGAGCGGCTGTCACCAGTCTTCCGCTCCGTGCCGTGAACCTGACGCTGAGCGGACTCAGAGGTCTGGTTCCTGGCTGCACGGTCGCTGTTAGGCGACCGTACACTCGGTACCTCTCGCGAACGAGAGGCCGAGACGGATCCTGCTGCCGTGGCCGAACCACTAACAGCAGTTGAGGAAGTGCCGGTGTTAGCCGGCACTCCTCTGGTCCCCGTAGTCTTCCTTGCGGAAGAAGAGACGGGTCCTGCCCCCGAAGGAGCAGGGTGACCAGCGGAAGAACCCCCCGTCTCACCAGAGCGAGACGGGCCCTTAGAAGTTCCCGAAGGAGACTTCTTGGGGGGGGGGGAGGCGACCTTCTTCTTCTTCGGCGGGGGAGCCTTAGAAAGAAGAAGGGGAAGAGGCGGCAGACGACGACGACGACGAAGAAGACGATGAAGACGACGACGACACCTTCCTCCTCTTCTTCTTCTTCTTCGTCAACCTCCTCAGGACCGACGTCAGATCTGTCATCCAGAGCGGAGCCGGGGCTGCTGTTGCCGAAGCAACGGGCCCGGACGCACCTGTCCGAACAGATCAGCATCGGGAGCAGCGGAGCCAGGAACAGGAAACAATGTCAGCAGGTGCAGGCATCACAGGAACAGCAGTAGAGACGGCAGGAGCAGGTACAGTAACGGCAGCAGTGGTCATCAACGTCACGTCCGTGAACGGCGGCTGGGCAGGTACGGCAGGTACGGCAGGCTGTGCAGGCTGTCCAGTTGGACGGACCAGCGGACAGACATCCTTGGTACTGGTGGGAGGTCCAGGGGCGAGCTCTTCGGGACACGAAGTCCGGTCGCGGCAGCACGGCAAACCCAGGTGGCGGCATCACACTCCCCGTGGTACGGCGACTGGCCCCTGCACCGATGTAGTAGGTGTTACAGAGACCGCGTGCGGGGGGTGTACACCAGGTGAGGAGGTGAAGCGTAGCCAGGTGTTTGTAAGGGTCGTGGTGGTGGTCGTAACCGTCGCATGGGTGACCGCCACGGAGCCAGCGAGATGGTAGAGCAGCCCCTGGACACTCGGCACGCCCTGCAGCCCCAACGATGCCCACACCTGTCCGAGGTCGTCCTTCGCGGCCACCGCACCTGAGGAAGCAAAAGTCGGGTGATTAGCAGGATCCTCTACCCGCTCGCGCGAAGACGAACGGATAGAGGACCCAGAGTACAACTCGACGTCAGGGTATCTAGCGCCCTCCTCCACACTCGACAAGTCAGGTGAGGAGAAGGACCTAGAGACCCCCCCCGAAGGGGAAGGCGCCAAACGTGGAAGCTGAGCGGGGCGGCAGGAAAGAAGACGAAGTGTCCGTAACCAAAGGAGTCGCGGGAGAGCTTTCCGACGACTCCTTTGCAGGCCTTCGCTTCTTCCTGCCCTCATACAAAGTCCACTGCGCCTCCGACCAATTATTACACACTTCACAGGGCTCGGCTCGGGTGCATTCGCGCCCCCGACACCGAGCGCACAATATATGTGGGTCAATTTCCGGGAATGAGCGGAACTTTCCGCATTTACGCCCTTCGGTACCCGGGCATAGTCTCCGTGGGGTAGCGAGGCGAGGAGATTCCATGATTGACCAATAACTCAATATTAAATGAAAAAAGAGAACTGATTGTACTTACAATGATTCTTTCATACACAAACACAACCATATACTCAAGGAAAGCAAACGACGAGAAGCGGGCAGAGAGCGTCGAACACACACGTCTACTCGCTGTGAGGCCGAAAGCAAAAGTGATTTGTTTACCTCCCAGTCGCGCGCGCGCGCTGTCGGACAAGCAGTTAACTACCGAACCCCTTGTTCGAAAGCTTACGACCTATCCAGCTGCCGCTAGTACCTTCCTATTGTAAAGGACGAAGGTTTGTATGCCGTGTCGGAACAACTCAAAATTTTTGTTGTAATCTAACCAGAAACTTATTTTTACTAATATACTGTGCTAAACTATAAAGGATTTTATCATAGTATGCGTTTTTTTAAAAAGCGACGTTAACTCGGAGCGTCGGAAGCGTCAGCGTCGTAACCTCGGAACAAGCGTCGTAACCCAGGACGGATTTTTCATTGAATATTTAAGAAAAACGCGTCGTAACCTCGGAACGTCTTAAGCCGGAACCGTCGTAACCCGGGGACCGCCTGTACTTAAATTTGAGTCAGAATCGAGTTACTTTTTTAATAACGAATATTTTCAAATTAAAATCATCATAGATATGTAAAATATTGATGTTTTACTATTTATTTAAAAAATTATCGAAGTGCACGCTCCGTTGTCTTCTACCAAAACAGTTGTTTACTCGATGAGGGAAAGTTTTCCGATTGTTGTGATGAAAGTGCCCCAGCGTCTGTGGGTACAAGTGGTGTGTGGATTTATCACAGGAAATGGTTAGTTTATTGATACAAGCGACTCCGTAAACATCGAGATGGCGTCAATCTTCTAAATATTTCGAGTTGTAAGTAAAAATGTTGAACGCGTTTTGGTGAGATTTGCACTGCGTTGGACACCCTTTTCACTACCCTCTGTTTAATGCTTAAATTTGGCCTTAATTTCTAACTTTGGAGAAAATACTTACTTCGAAAGGAGAGTGGAGGTCTTTAGCTCCGTTTCTCACCAACAAGAAGTCGCGACTGATGCCCATCTCCGATGTCAGGACGCGTTTTAGGGTAAAAAACCGCATGGTACAGGGGTGGACCATGTACAATCAATGTGTACAAGCCCAGAAAGTACTTATAACGCGTCCTGACACCGGAGTAGAGGTCTTTAGCTCCATTTCTCACCAACAAACAAGTCGCAGTCTGATGCCCATCTCTGATGTCAGGACGTTATAATTTACTTTTTTGGGGTTGTACACATTGATCGTACATGGTCCACCCCTGTACCATGCGGTTTTTTACCCTAATGTACTTTTTTTGGGATTGTTCACGCTGATCGTACATGGTCCACTCTGTAACCTGCGGTTTTTTACCCTAATGAACATCTCCAGTGTCAGGACGCATCATAAGTACTTTTTCGGAGGGTGGCCATCCGTGACCGTCGGTGTGTTAGGCCAGTCCATGCAGTTGTTTACCCTATGTTTGCACTGCACATGGCTAGACTTTCATTAACCTATGTTTAATCTTAAAATATGACCTTAATTCCTAACTTTGGAGAAAATACTTACTTCGAAAGGATAGTAGAGGTCTCGAGGTGTTGCTCCCACCACCACCGATGACTCAAGACTGGTGCTTATCTCCTGTGTCAGGGCGTGTTAAAGTACTTTTTTTGGGGGTGGATCAACAAGCAGGCAAGACTGGCTTAGTTAGTCCACTCGGTTGTTTCTCCTACAGGTGGCCCCCGGCCCTGGCTGCACAGCAGTGTTTTACCCTAACCTATTTCTTCCTCTATGAAGATTACCTAGGTTTGTTTATGTCTGCGGAACCTGTCCTGTCGTCCTACAGTTCCCCCCCCCAAAACCCCAGGGAGATTAATCTACCGTAACCCAATGCCTCTAATTTAATATTTCTGCTTTAGTCAGGTTGCCTGGTTTACTTTTGAAAGGGTAGCCTATGCTGGATTGTTAGCTATGTGTCCAAGTTCACCCTATAACGACAAAAAATCAAGACGACTGAACTTACGCAAGAGCGAGTTGCCATGCAGACCTCCTGAATGTAATTCGGAAAAACTTCTCGATGCATATTGTTCGAAATTGGCAGGATTGGAAAAGTAATCCCGCAATCTGGGTAGTTCACATCCTGCTTCTGTGAGTTCTGTGTGAAGCTCTAAGGCAGTTAAAATAGTTTTTTCGTGTAGTAACTTCGCTGCAATTTCATCCCATGGCTGTGCTGGTGATGGCGATCCCGTTTTTTAATTTCAAGCGGAGGTGGCGAAAGTTCCTTGGAATTGTCTTTCTGAGCGGACTCGCCTCCGCCATAGTAAACACACTACACTTACATTCCACCCTCTCTACTGAGAGACAGGGCCTTCCAAAAACATAAGGTTTCTCATTCTCGTACAAAGTCAAAATCTACTACCAAAAATCTTTATAGCCTTAATCTAATAACTTTAAAATATAAATTATTTATCAAGTCTCCTAATTTTCTGTAAGAAAAATATAAATATGTGATTTCTCTACATGGACTACTAACTAATCATTAAGATTATGACTTACACTGTACGTAGAATTATTTATAAAACAACAGGTACAAACCAAACCACTACTTGATTGGAATAAATTACATCATTTAAGCAAGTGACTCAGGCACCATGTATACTCCAATTGTGATGGGATCGGTAGATTATCATACAGAGCAGATTTGGACGGCGTTCAATGATTATACATATCCAGTTTCATTATTACATTAAACTACGGAATCAGTAAATGTTGTTCGGCGGCAATGGAATTATGTGCGAACATTATTTTACAAAGGTATAATGATTACCGTTCTCAGTACAACGTCGTGCCGTTGCGAAATAAGAGAATGTAATAGGGAGAATCACGTGAACTATTTCTGTATTGATTAGGTTTATTAATTCAGTCACTGAACCCCCAACCGCCTGTTGGGAAAACAAATCCAACAAAGATCACCGAATGGGTTACTTTATCTTAGTATCCGTTTTTGTGTAGTACATACATTAGTTTCAATTTAGTGTACTTTTTTTCAGGAGACAAAGAATTGTTCTAAATTCTTTAAACCAAATTGACAACCAAGAACCAATGAACTGCTGCCCGCGATGGTAAAAGAGATTGTGAACGATCGGTATCATGGCTCTAGTACACTCTTCTACGGTGCATATGTCATGCTCTCAGCTGCCCATTTTCATTGGTTAGTTTTGTGCAGAACAGGAGGGCGTGATATGAAAATGAATATGTCCTTTTAAGTTTTGCTAAACCAGTCACCACAGCGGCGATATCTGCCTTACTTTGTCTGGTAAAAGCTACTACTCAGACCGTTGTAAACTATTTGCCAACATAAAGCACCTGTATCAGAACGCTTCAATTTGTTCACTGGTGTTATGTAGCTACAGCCACCCACAGGGAAGATTCTCTCTCTGGCGGACCATTGTACGTTTTCTAAATAAGTTACTTCTTATATTGTATAATTGTCTTCTAGTGTTTTCTCAGCTAAAGCAACCCACAGGGAAGATTCTCTCTCTGGCGGACCCTTGTACGTTTTCTAAATAAGTTACTTCTTATATTGTATAATTGTCTTTTAGTGTTTTCTCGTCACTATCGTAACTCCGGCAGAATATGAAAGTCTTCACGCGGTTATTTCTTTTAAATTTGCTATCTTCTTGTATGATCTTCACTTCAGACGGTATTTTGTTGTATGTATTGGTGCGCAACGTTCAAATGCTATCCCACCTGACTTAAAAATTTATTCTAAGTTCAAATAGCCTATATGCTTCACTTGTATGTCTGACCACAATATTTCATTTTCAGGTCTAAGAAGCTTAAGCAGTTTCTCAGATATGTGGTTCACCATATTTTAAGCGTTTTAAAGACTTGTAAGAAGTATTGTGTATTCTATTCTTACTTGGGAGGCAACGTAGCTCAATTAGTAGCTACTGTGGGGTTATTCTGTCACGTTAGCTTAATCCTTTTATCAATCTGGAGGCTCTGTTTTGTACTCCTTGCAATTTTCTCAGTAGGTTGGTAGACCGTAGTATATAACGTTGCAGTAGTCAAAGCCTCGAAGTGTTTGGTAACAAATGTCTGTTTTCAGAGTATCTTCGTTTGAATATTTTCTAATAAGCAATGCAATGTTTCTGATATGACAGTTACAGGTTTTTACAACTTATGCAATTATTTGATGGATTTTTTCATCGACAATTTATTATCATTAAGGAGATCACTGCTGCTGCAATGTTCATGGACGACAAGCCAATAGTTATTCTTTGGAAGTGTTCATATTTTCGTAGTGCACTATCAGATCCAAATAGCGGCTAAAATGATATGATGTTGCCGCGAAGCAGGTCTTCATGGCGAAGACGAAGGTTATCGGAAGGTGAAAATTATTGGAAACGAAGATACAGTCTTGACCACGTCTTCACTAACCTCTTCGTATATATATATATATATATATATATATATATATATATATATATATATATATATATATATATAATATTACATATATATACATATATATATATATATTGCAAAATTTAAAGAGAACCGCATAACTAATGTAAGTATTGGAACATATAACACATGCCAAATATTTTAGTAGTCCATTTTTTCAGTACTTCAATGCAAATGGTCTTATTTGCATTCTTGTAAAAGGCTGGCTTTGTAAGACCTCACGTTCCTAACTTTTTTCCTAGCTGTCGGGTGTTTATGAACTTCACAGCAGTAACAGGATCGTCTTTCACCTCCTCTTGTATTATACTATAATCAGCACAACGTATTTTCGGCAAAACAACCGTTGCAAAATAAATGAAGATGAAAAGAACCACAGATTAAATAACTTCGAAACTATTTCCAACCAATCAGCTTCAAGGAATGGTCATGATGTAATCAGTATTAATGCACAAAACAATTGTTTCTCTCATCACATCATTCCTACTCGACAAAAGGTTAACTAGAGTCACTGGGTTCTTAATTTCCTTCCTTTGTATTGCACAATTTCTCGCTAAATGCCCTTTCTCATTACATCGGAAAAAGTTAATTCTGAGCTACTAAAAGCCAGTCGCGTACGTGTACGGCGCCTTGATTGACACTTAAATTATGAGTCAGACTAATATTCGTTTGCCAACCTAGTTGCTCCTGCAAAAGATACTTCTCGCCTATCTTCTATATAGCTAAAACTTAATCTCAGGGGATACGTTATCTTTGAAGTTTTCTAACAATATTGAGTCCTTCAGACCATCAAAATCATTAACTTTAGCGGAAGTTAACCAATCACTAAACAGCCTTTCTAACTTCTTACCGTATTCTACATGCGTAATATTCTCGTCCCTTCTCAAACTTCTAAATTTCTTACGGTACGCCTCTGGTACTAACCTGTATGTGCTAAGAACAGTTTCTGTCAAAATATAATCTTCACATTGCTCTTTAGGCATGCAACTATACACATGCAGTAAACACCCTACCACGCAAAATTCTTCTTCCTAGCTTAAACCCATTTTTATATGGGGTCGCGATAGCGAATGAGTCGTCTCCATCGATTTCTGTCCTGTGCCTCGCAAAATTGACTGTATTAAATATAGAGTCCACATTTCTTCAGGAGAACCTACTCTTTCCATTAACTTCTCAAAACCCATGAAATATTTCGTTACACCTTCCTCATCAAACTTTGGTACTAAATTCAACACTGCACTCACACTATGGAGGAGTTATGGGATTTCCATTTGACAACGTCCTTGAGGATTGAGAGAGAGAGAGAGAAAGAGAAAGTTTCGTGGTTTGTATTGCTGTTGAGATCGTGTAGTATGTATTTGTGTATTGGTTTCCATAAGAGAGAGAGAGAGAGAGAGAGAGAGAGAGAGAGAGAGGATGTAATTGGTGGATGGATGGTTAGCGACTGAATTGGTTGTTGGTGAGTTCGGGTTGTCTGCTGGTGCAGCTGGAGTTAGTTGTTATGCTAAGGTCACACATTCACGTATCAACGCACGCATGAGCGGAAATTGGTAGTTGGCAAAAGCTTACGCCAGTAAACCGTAAATGTAACGTAAAAACATATGTAAAATCGTAGACGTACGGTGACGGGTCGTCTGGTCGCTAAGCTCCTCCCACCAGGTCGCCGTAGCCCATTCCAGTTTTGAAATGTTCAAAACAAGTCGTGGGTGGTCATGCCAAATGTCACCTGACGTAGCTCCAGGCATTGCACGTGGGAGCCACGGTGACTGCTGCGGGGTAAACGCTAGGGTCACCAGCATCGTTCGCCGTCGTTGTTTTCTCTCCGCGGCGAAGCACTCGGGCCTCCTAATTGCGCTGTAGCCTACGGCAAAACCGATTAATTTACAACCCTGTACGACATGGCAACGCTGTAGCGTGGTATAAAAGGTCAGGTCGGCGCCCTCAGGTCAGCTGTTGTTTCCGTCTCCCGAGACCAGCAGTTTCCTTCAACCTTCAAGCACTCTCCACAACGCCCTTCAAAATGCCGAACCTCCTAAAACGACCAAGGAAGGGACTATCAACGTCACATCTTGCAGGACCTTCTTTCGGCCCGGAAAAGACTCCTACAGCCACTCCTACAACCACTCCTGCAGACATTCAGGACAGGGGAAAAGTCAACTTCCACCAACAGGAGTCGGAGTTGGATGAGATTCTGACTGATGACAGCGACACGGAAACTCTCCATGAAGCTACCCCATTGACGAGGGACAAAACGTTCCCTTGACGGAGGATAGCCAAGACGTCGAAGATATTTATTTCTTCTGAATGGCAGTCTTACAATAATGGTGTAACAAATAAGTAAATATTTGAGAGGAATTCCTTATTACATCTAAAAAATATTATCTTGAATAGGTAGAATTCCTATTTATTTCCAAGAATGTTTGATAAGTTATTAGATGTTATTCTATATCGCTTAAATATAAATCGCCCATAGTCAAATTTTATAAGTAAGTGTATGTCTGAATGGTAAATTTGTGATGTTACATTAATCACATATTATATATATTACAGATGGCTACTATCAAAAAGTTACCATAAAACTAAAATAGATTAATTTGTAGGAAAACAACGAAGAGACGAGCTGTTACAATGATTGTTTACGGAACGGCAAGCTCTGTTCACAGGCCCGCCCTTTTGTACCCTGCGGCACCACAACGGTGGGCGTGGTCTTGACGTGAAGTTGACGTACATAGAACATTACAATATCGGCGTTAGTTCCAGGTAGACGTCCGACCTTGCTTTCTTTGCGCGTACATTTGCGGCGCAATTTACGGTGCTGGCTTTATGTCCGTTAGCCCGTGTCCTGTTTACCAGCTGTTCAAGGTCATTTCACCGCGATGATGCCCACGACCCACATACGTGGGCATACGCCGTCGTGATACGTGAATGTGTGACCCCAGAGGCTCAGAGTTTTGAGTCAGTCTTATGCTAAGGTCACACATTCTCGTATCAACGCACGCACGGCCACGCATGAACGGAAATTGGTAGTTGGCAACAGCTCACGTCAGTAAACCGTAAATGTAACGTAAAACACACGTAAAATCGTAAACGTACGGTGACGTGTCGTCCGGGTGCTAAGCTCCGCCCACTAGGTCGCCGTAGCCCATTCCAGTTTTGAAATGTTCAAAACAAGTCGTGGGTGGTCACGCCAAATTTCTCCTGACGTAGCTCCAGGCATTGCACGTGGGACCCACGGTGACTGCTGCGGGGTACGCGCTAGGGTCACCTGCATTGTTCGCCGTCGTTGTTTTCTTTCCGCCGCGAAGCACGTGGGCCTCCTAATTGCGCTGCAGCCTACGGCGAAACCGATTCACACATTTACAACCCTGTACGACATGGCAACGCTGTAGCGTGGTATAAAAGGTCAGGTCGGCGCCCTCGGGTCATCTGTTGGAAAATCAACTTGAAAATATGGCCACAGGATTATCCCAAGACCTGACGGTCTCAGTTATTTCTTTCATTGACAATGGCGGATTTTGGAATAATCCTTTAGCACTGGCTCCTAATACGATTTCCACTTTCTCCTGACTTTTGACCGCTCTCATCAATCAACAATGAATTGGAATCTGTCAGAGGGATACAGGGTAATCCCAGGCTCTATTCCCAAGGTAGTATTCCAGCGTTCCGGTACACAAATCTCAACCAGAAATCAACAACCGGGTCATTTTCGTCAACAGGATTCCGGCATCTACCGCCTATACGTCGTCTGTCACACCTGCTCCAGTAAGAAATTAATTTATGATTAGCAACGCAGGAACAGTAGAGGAGTTGGGGCCTGGTGTTATTGGTAAGGTTTCCTTTAGGCTATGAATAATCCCGGGTTGGACGAGTACTTCTATGGACCCATGCAGTGCGAACCATTTGTGTGGGAGCAGGACTAATGGCTTCATAGCCCAGGGGCTGTTTCTCTGTGTCTCAGGTGGCTGATTACGATTCAGAATATGGAGACAAAGGTTTTCAATAAAAGGCGAGTGGGAAATGGATAACGAATATAAAAATACTGGGGAAATTTCTGACGAAGACAATTGTTAGGATGTCTAGTAGTCCTTTTTGAAATAACCTTTACTGCTTAGGCCAAAAATAACAAAAGAATTCACTTCTAGACAGCAAACGTATAGTATAATCTGCTAGAATAACTTTCACTTTCACACACACACACAACACACACACACACGAACACTTTCCCGGTAACACGGTATTCTCAGATTATGGAAGTGTCGAAGATATTTATTTCTTCTGAATAGCAGTCTTACAATAATGGTGTAACAAATAATGTAAATATCTAAGAGGAATTCCTATATACATCTAAAAAAATATTATCTTGAATAGGTAGAATTCCTATTTATTTTTAAGAATGTTTGATAAGTTATTAGATGTTATTCTATATCGCTTAAATATAAATCGCCCATAGTCAACAGTTTTATAAGTCTAAGTGTATGTCTGAATGGTAAAATCGAAGCAAGACAATTCTAGTGCTAATCTTATATAAGAGCTCCCAAAGCGTTCATAAATCATAATTCCTAAAACTACGTATTGTATTCCTTGTCGACTGGTTACTTGGTTATTGCTATAAATATCATTCAGAAATGGGGTTAATATATAATCAGTGATGTGCTCATTTACAACCATTATTCTAATTGCGTCTACTGAAATGTTTTTGTTGTACAATTAGAAAGTATCTCTCTCTCTCTCTCTCTCTCTCTCTCTCTCTCTCTCTCTCTCTCTCTCTCTCAATGATAATAAATCTCGATTTTGTGTGCATATAATTTTCAACTGTAATATTCAGCTGTTGTAGATGTCTTTCGCGGATTCAAACAGAATAAAAATAAAAAATAAAAATTAAAAACTGTAGTAATGTGCTCATACCCCTGGCAACAGCACAGCCCCACAACGGTGGGCGTGGTCTTGACGTGAAGTTGATCGGCGTAAGTTCCAGGTAGACGTCCGACCTTGCTTTCTTTGCGCGTAAATTTGCGGCGCAATTTACGTCGCTGGCTTTACGTCCGGTAGCCCGTGTCCTGGTTACCAGCTGTTCATGCTAAGGTCACACATTCACGTATCAACGCACGCACGCCCACGCATGAACGGAAATTGGTAGTTGGCAACCGCTTACGTCAGTAAACCGTAAATGTAACGTAAAACTAACGTAAAATCGTAGACGTACGGTGACGTGTCGTCCGGGTGTTAAGCTCCGCCCACTAGGGCGCCGTAGCCCGTTCCAGTTTTGAAATGTTCAAAACAAGTCGTGGGTGGTCACGCCAAATGTCACCTGACGTAGCTCCAGGCATTGCACGTGGGACCCACGGTGACTGCTGCGGGGTACGCGCTAGGGTCACCTGCATTGTTCGCCGTCGTTGTTTTCTTTCCGCCGCGAAGCACGTGGGCCTCCTAATTGCGCTGCAGCCTACGGCGAAACCGATTCACACATTTACAACCCTGTACGACATGGCAACGCTGTAGCGTGGTATAATAGGTCAGGTCGGCGCCCTCGGGTCATCTGTTGGAAAATCAACTTGAAAATATGGCCACAGGATTATCCCAAGACCTGACGGTCTCAGTTATTTCTTTTATTGACAATGGCGGATTTTGGAATATTCCTTTAGCACTGGCTCCTAATGCGATTTCCACTTTCTCCTGACTTTTGACCGCTCTCATCAATCAAACAATGAATTGGAATCTGTCAGAGGGATACAGGGTAATCCCAGGCTCTATTCCCAAGGTAGTATTCCAGCGTTCCGGTACACAAATCTCAACCAGAAATCAACAACCGGGTCATTTTTGTCAACAGGATTCCGTCATCTACCGCCTACGTCGTCTGTCACACCTGCTCCAGTAAGAAATTAATTTATGATTAGCAACGCAGGAACAGTAGAGGAGTTAGGGCCTGGTGTTATTGGTAAGGTTTCCTTTAGGCTATGAATAATCCCGGGTTGGACGAGTACTTATATGGACCCATGCAGTGCGAACCATTTGTGTGGGAGCAGGACTAATGGCTTCATAGCCCAGGGGCTGTTTCTCTGTGTCTCAGGTGGCTGATTACGATTCAGAATATGGAGACAAGGTTTCAATAAAAGGCGAGTGGGAAATGGATAACGAATATAAAAATACTGGGGAAATTTCTGACGAAGACAATTGTTAGGATGTCTAGTAGTCCTTTTTGAAATAACCTTTACTGCTTAGGCCAAAAATAACAAAAGACTTCACTGCTAGACAGCAAACGTATAGTATAATCTGCTAGAATAATTTTCACACACACACACACACACATGAACACTTTCCCGGTAACACGGTATTCTCAGTATTATGGATGTGTCGAAGATATTTATTTCTTCTGAATAGCAGTCTTACAATAACGGTGTAACAAATAATGTAAATATCCAAGAGGAATTCCTATATACATCTAAAAAATATTATCTTGAATAGGTAGAATTCCTATTTATTTTTAAGAATGTTTGATAAGTTATTAGATGTTATTCTATATCGCTTAAATATAAAATCGCCCATAGTCAACAGTTTTTATAAGTCTAAGTGTATGTCTGAAATGGGTAAAATCGAAGCAAGACAGTTCTAGTGCTAATCTTATATAAGAGCTCCCAGAGCGTTCATAAATCATAATTCCTAAAACTACGTATGGTATTCCTTGTCGACTGATTACTTGGTTATTGCTATAAATATCATTCAGAAATGGGGTTAATATATAATCAGTGATGTGCTCATTTACAACCATTATTCTAATTGCGTCTATTGAAATGTTTTTGTTGTACAATTAGAAAGTATATATCTTGGTAAATCTCCCTCTCTCTCTCTCACTCTCTCTCTCTCTCTCTCTCTCTCTCTCTCTCTCTCTCTCACAATGACAATAAATCTCGATTTTGTGTGCATATAATTTTCAACTGTAATATTCAGCTGTGTTGTAGATGTCTTTCGCGGATTCAAACAGAATAAAAATTAAAAAAAAATTAAAAACTGTAGTAATGTGCTCATACCCCTGGCAACAGCACAGCCCCACAACGGTGGGCGTGGTCTTGACGTGAAGTTGATCGACGTAAGTTCCAGGTAGACGTCCGACCTTGCTTTCTTTGCGCGTACATTTGCGGCGCAATTTACGTTGCTGGCTTTACGTCCGGTAGCCCGTGTCCTGTTTACCAGCTGTTCAAGGTCATTTCACCGCGATGATGCCCACAATCCACATACGTGGGCATTACGCCGTCGTGATACGTGAATGTGTGACCCCAGCATCAGGTCATTTCACCGCGATGATGCCCAAGATCCACATACGTGGGCATACGCCGTCGTGATACGTGAATGTGTGACCCCAGCATTACTGTCTTGGGTCAGAGCCTGTGATGATCAGTAGTGTCGGCAGCGGTTTGTGAAGGGTGTTGAAGGCATTGAAAGTCAGTTAAGTTGTGTGTTATTGATTTGTTGTTTAGCTGTTGTTAAGTTAGATATTGTTTGCTTTGGAGTTGTTGTGCCTGTGTTATTAGATTTGTTGTGCTTATGAGTTCCTCTTGGTTTGTATGTGAGTTGTTATGGTTGAGGGTTGTTGTTGATGTTGGGGAGCTGTTGTGGTTTCTTGGTGAGGTTGTGAGTTGTCGAGGGTTGTTGTTGGTGAGCCCTTGTGATTCCTTTGTGTTGTTAGTGGGCGTGTGTGTTGGGTTTGTGTTGGTGTTTTAGGGGTTAGTGATTGTTTGTGCAGTGGTCTTTTGTTGTGGTTGTATTCCTTGTCTGTTGGTGTGTTGTGGTTGTGTTCCTTGTTTGTTTACTGTGTTACTGGATTGAGGTTGTATTCCTTGTTTGGTGTTGTGTTGTCGAGTTGTGGGGTTGTGGTCCTTGGGTGTTGTGTAGTTGGGTTATGGGATTGCAGTCCTTGGTTGTTGTGTTGTGGGGTTGTGGTTCTTGGTTGTTGTCTTTATTATTGGTGGTGGTGTCTCAGTGACCTCGACCAGCGGACAGCACAGCATAGGCCTGAGTATCTGGTGTTGGGTGAGTACATGTGTTTGTGTTTTTGTTGTGTGTGGGGGTAGGTCAGTTGCCCTGCGTGTATTCCGTAGTGTAAAGAGGAAAGTGTAGCTGAGGGTGAGTTTGGCAGCCGGATTGGTTAAGTTTAAATAGGAGGGATTTTGCCGCTTGTTTTTTGAGCTTGTGATCCCGCCACAATGCCTAAACCATCAGCTTCATTTTTGTTCACACCTGTCTGGCTGTTAAGAGCACTTTGCCTTAAATGAGCTTTTTCCAACTCATGCTTATGTTCTTTCTCTCTTTCTTCCTGCTGCATTACCATCATTTCTCTCTCTTGCTGCATTTTCATTACTTCTCTCTCATGCTGCATTTTCATTACTTCTCTCTCAACTGCTCTTTCATCTCTCTCATACTTTTCTCTTAATTTCCTCTCAACATACCCACGGAGATCATTTTCCTCTAGATCCAGAAGCTTACCAGACTTAATAAACTCTTTCATCATCTTACTCATTCTGGTTCTTTCTATATTCTCCCTGTTTCAATCTGTTAAGGTGCCGAATATCCTGGCCTTAGGTCGCCAACTGTTATGGATCATGAATCCGCTGAGGTTCTTTATTACAATTAACAAAAAGGATTCAACACCAATAATTGAAATTTGGGATACGAAAATAGAAAGAAACAGAAGTTTATTTACAAGCTTATTCACAAACATAAATGCAGAATGGTTTCTCCTATTTACATAACAAAATTAAACCTGACTATTTGTGAAAAGGGGGAAACAGTGCAGTAATGAAATACTTGCTGGGCAGTCTTGCAGCTGTTGAGATTGGTTCTTTGAAGTGATGACTTCCCAAGGGGACAGTAAAAACTTCAGATGAGCTTCTTATCTTCACACTGCAGGAAGGAATGAGTTAACTTGCAGGACGCTTCGTCACAAAAGGGTTTACTCATCGTCACGACTTCTTTCTCTCTGACTACGAACTACGGACTTTACCTTCTTATTTCCGTTTCCACTCTCTCTTGTGCGTCCTCTTCCTCTCGTATTCTTTGTCTCTTCCTTCTTCTCTTATCTCTGATGATCCGATCCTTTCTTCTATGATGATCTGATCTTTTCACTTCCTCAGAGTCCTATATAGATATATACATCGATCTCGGGTCGGGGCTGAAAAGGGCAGGGTGCACCAATGAACTTTTACATCCCAAGAACTTCTTAGAAGACTCTGGACGAAATGTTACGTCATATCCAAAGTGTCAAGTTGCTATCGGCGTCCGCGTGCTGGATTTCCATAAAAAAACAGTGTTCTCTAACAATCATGAGAACAGACGCCCCAAACACGTGCGGGAATGCCTTCTTGCTGCAGACCTACACGAAGAAGATACATTTTCCTTTCCTTTAATATATGTTTCTTCGCTATAAAGCAATTACCATGACAGACAGGAACCTCTTAATAGGAGTGGAGTTGCACACTGCCCCTCTGGACATGCTTCTGTTCTTGGATCCATCGAACAAGGGTTGGGGCGCACACCTGGAGGAGTTGCTGACTGCAGGAGTGTGGGATTGACATGACAAGCACCTGCATATCAATGTCCTGGAACTCCAAGAGTTTTGGGATCGAGTGATGGGACACCCTGTGGTGTTGATGAGCGACAACACCACAGTAGTGGCATATGTCAACAGATGGGGGGACCTAGTGTCCCTCCCATTGCATCAGTTGACAGTGCAGGTGCACGAGGGGCTATGGCTCACTCGGTAGAGCTGTCAGCCAGGTATGTTCCAGGCAAGAGGAATGTAGTGGCAGACAAGCTCAGCCGCCAGAATCAGGCGATTGGGAGAGAATGGTCTCTTCACCCAGACATGGTGGAAAGGCTTTTCGATCTGTGGGGGCATCCAGTGGTGGTCCTGTTCA
>NC_061096.1:8597378-8698291 GCF_015104395.2 Macrobrachium nipponense
GAGAAGGCTAGGGGGAGGGGGGAGAACTGGAGGGGGACTAAGGGGGGAGGTGAGCATCCATGAAATGCTTCAGCAAACCCTCCAAGGATGGTGAACCCCGTAGCCCAAGTGATGCCCGGAGCGCCGCCATTTTGGACACCTCCGAACCTGAAATAAGAAACTGATGAATAGCCTCCTCCCTTGCGGGAAGCAAATTAACTCCAAGGAAGAGGGGGCGACATTGCACAATAAATTAGCCTGAGGACCTCCCAATACTTCCAACGACAAATAGATGGAAGAAAAGAAAGGAGACAGGCATGACAACTCTAGCGTCATGGGGTGTGACTGAAGAAGACGACGAAGCATCGGGGCGAGGCAATGAAAACCCTTCCCATGATGGAAGGGTCGAAACTCTACAATGCTCCCTCTTACTATAAAATAACTTCCACTGCACTTTAGGTCATGCACGACATTCCAGGCAGGGATTCGTTATGGTACAAACATTAGCATGACAACTACTGTATGGATGAGTGGGTCTGCAGCTGAAGAACCCAGGAAACGAGAACACGGAACACCTCGAGTTCCTGGCACATATGTTGGGAAGCCGAGAAGAAGCAGAGGAAGCCATAAGCAAACGCACACACACAGACAAACACAAAGCGAAAACGGGCAAAGGACCAGGTAAAAGGCAGAGAGAGTACGCAGTAGCGAGGGTATGCGGTCTTTGACCGATTTTCACCCTATATATGCACGCATTGCCAGATCTCAACAAGATTCCTTGCTTTTTTACCTCTGATTTAACCAGATCCAGCTAAGAGCTAGAAAAATTATCCTATTGTTAAGACCGAATGTTTTGTTTGCGTATGAAACAATATGAGCTCAAACCGTAGTTTTTATAAAAAAGAAAAAAAAAACTGAACAATAAGACACAAATGACTATCTTTAGCTATACAAAATAATGCATTGATATCATGGTAATTTTAATGAAAATTATCTCCAAGACTATTTTCAGTACCATTAAACATGTTAACAGTATGCTCTGTACACAAAATGAGTATTCTTTGCAATCATCCTATCATACATAATAAAAGTGCATTGTAAAAAAAACTTAAATGCTTTGTGGTTATAATTGACATAAAAATAGCAAGATGTTTCATGTACTAATAATGGCAAAGATGAAAATGATATTTATATGATAAAATAAGGATTTGTATATACTTACCCAGTAATTACATAGCTATAGTTTCCACGTACGGCAGCAATTCAAATTTCGCAGGTAATGTTTCGATTGCTGTGTAAGTAAACAGTGCCATCCCCTAAGGCATACTTGGAATGACTAATTAGTTAAGCACTTCATTCTGTTTTATGCATAATGTCCATCAGAGGGGAGGCAGGTGGGCTCAGATCGTATAATTACTGGGCAAGTATATACAAACCTTATTTGAGATAAAAATATAATTCTGTGAATGAGACTTACCCAGTAATTATATAGCTGATTCCACATTGAAAGGAGGTGGGATCATGGACATATTCTACTCCAAAGCATTAAGTCATGTAATGAATTTGAAATAGAATAGCTAGCAATGAAAAAACAATGCTTGTCGTTCCTATCAGTTAAGAGAGCTATACAGATGAATACTGCGTCTGGTTGGCGCTCATCTTGACTCATAGTAGTGTGATGGTAAAATGACAATTTGTCCAAAATGCATTTTTCCTAACTATACAAACCTGAGGTCCTTTTACAATAGGAAGGTACTAGCGGCAGCTGGATAGGTCGTAAGCTTTCGAACAAGGGGTTCGGTAGTTAACTGCTTGTCCGACAGGCGCGCGCGCGCGACTGTGAGGTAAACAAATCACTTTTGCTTTTGGCCCAAGCAAAAACTGCAGAGTGAGGGGTGGCATGAGGTGGGACTATGTGTAAAAAGGACCTCAGGTTTGTATAGTTAGGGAAAAATGCAATTTTGGACAAATTGTCATTTGTTCCGACACGGCATACAAACCTTTGGTCCTTTTACAATAGGAAGACTCACTTCTTGGTGGGAGGGAAATCTGAGTCTTTTGTGAACAGACTGGTGTTCGCCCAACCTTGGAATGCCTCCCTGGTCGTAAGAGCGAGGGAGGGATCCAAGCCTCTGTCCGATTGATCGGGGTGTGCACTGCAGGATCAATGGTCAGACCTCTGGACCAAGTACTAAGAGAGAGGCAAGCGTATCTCTTCGTACCAGCAAACAAGAACAAGTTCCTATTTGCAAGAGGCAACATAAAGTTATGGTTTGTCTCTTGTTGGCATCCACTTCCCCCCCCTTGTAGGAGGAAGTGGTGGATATTCGCTCCCATCCCTAGTGAAAGGGATAGGATGGGGCTCTGTCGAGTAGCTCACCGCATCTCGTCCTTATCCAGCAAGGTGATGACCGTATCCCCTCTACCAGTCACTCTCTCATTCACTTATCTATTCTTACAGTCACACCAGGACTCGATGCTGTTCAGCCTGCTAGGGTCTGGGTTAGCTACACAACGTGTTGAGCAGCCACCACGGGTCCCAAGGAAAACGATCCAAGGACCTGTGGGCAATATCCAAAAGGTTAGAAGGAGGTGCCAGTGGTCTGGTTGTACCAGACCCCTACCTTCAGTACCTGCGCCACACGGAGAAGTTCTTGTGTAACTCGAGGGAGTGTACTTCTAGGTCATCTTGGTGCTGACGATGAGTCTTCAACACTCAGCCTGGGATGTCGAGTTTCTTCAGAAAGCGCGGTCGCGCTTTCACAGGACAAAGCAGCATCTCCTTCGCATCGAAGGTGGTGAAGTCCATTAGGGAGGGGATTGTGAAGGACTCTAACCGATCGTCAGGAACCGAAGGGTTCTGAGTCTTCGCTACGAAGTCGGTACGAAATCGAGCGTCACGAATCCCCATCCCCTGGATGCTTGACTTCGCAGGAAAAGTCATGCAATTAACTCAGAGGAAAAGAAGGGAATGGTCGTATGACCTATCCCTCTTCTCGACTTCGGTGATGTCCTGTACCCATACTGGTCTATCCGTCTGCAGCGAAGTGTCTCACATTCTCCTATCCCCATGCAGTGAAGTTCTTCTCGGTAGTGGATAGGACACCGACACTCAATGGTGGGTGTCGATGGTATGGGTACTGTGACAAGCCGTTAGGACGAAGAAAAGACTGTTATGGAACAACCGAACTAAGTCCACAGCGAAGTTCGTAACTGACTTGGGTGCTCTGACAGCTGCCGACTGACTGCGTTCGGTAGGAGGCAAGTTGTCCAAGCACCCGAGCAAGTCACGTGACCTTCGCCTTAAAAGGGTTATGCCAAGAGACTAAACAAATAATTTGTTCGTCACCGATGCCAGAAGGCGAGGTGATGATTCTCTTAAGGCATGTGCCCAACAGGCGAAAGTCAATTGCCTTCTAGAGACCAAGGTCCCTGATGGCAAGATATCTCATAGTATAGTTGATTCTCAGCTAAGGAGAAACAACACTGTGTGTCGTTGAAGACGAAGGTGTACAGAAAAAGCAACCTACGTCTTCACAGCTGAACCGAGAGAATGATTCTCAAGATTCTGAACCTGTGCTACAAAGACTGAGAACGCTAACCGCTATTCATTGCTGTGCCGTGAGGATCGTAGTTGCAATAAAAGCAGAGCGCTTTTCAGTAATGAAGAGACAGGGGAATACTGCCTGAAGAACTTCTTCTCTGGGCTGAACATTTGGAAGTAGAGCTGTCAGGTCGAGAGTAGGCGATGTCTTCTGACACATCTGTTATTCGGGGCGAGCAATGAAAAATTGCACACCTACGAAAAGAGATATTTTGAAGACAAACTCAGATGTCTGCAAAAATCATTCGCATTATCGCGGTGCGATGCAGCGGGAGACTAGTACAGACTTCTGTTACCATGCGGTAAACAGCAAGATGAAAGAGTCCAAGAGATATCTCTGTTGAAAATTCTCGCAATGTCGAGGCGATGAAATCGAGCGTCACAGCAGTAAATGGTCCTTCATTATTGCGAGAATCCCCGTTAATCAGAGACCTAAGTCCATGATTGTTGGGCAGAGATCGGTTCGGTAGTCAATCAAACCAGGGGAGAGAGAGATGTAACCGACCATGCATCTCCGAGACCTAGCTGATACTGAGCTGCTATCAGGCAGCTCAATACGCAGTAGCTCTCGGTGACTCGTCATCCTGAGTTGCCAGGTAATCCATTATTCCACGAAGGAATGCGTTCGGCTAGAAACCATCGAGCATAAAGAATACGCTCGAGCAATTATATTTAAACGAAACGGATTTCGGTAAATACAAAAGCTGATTTGGTGTGTCATGACAATACCAAGTATCTAAAATCGAAACTGATAACTGCTGGGAGGTTGCAGGCAACCCCGAGTTGCAGTTCAATTAAGATACAATTTGTCTCGGTCACAAACCGTAGAGTTAACTACGGTATGCGCCTACCCCCCGGACAATTCAACTGTTAAAAGAATCATGTCGCGAGGGGGTTAATGTACGTAGTATATTTTTGTAGGTTCTGTACCACGACCTCCATCCTAAATCTTTTCCTCTCGAGGATGAGAATAAGGATTGGAAGGGATCGACCGCCTTCGTTCTCTAGTCAAGAGAGTGAAGGATAAGTCTTTCCCAAAAGGAAAAGCTTCAATGGTGAACAGAATACCGAAGACGATAGTTCAAGCCAAAGCCAAACTGGAAGTTCCGTCCGTTCTTCTCTATTCCAGGTTAATCGCCTACTGTGAGATACTCTTCTTTCAGCAGCAGTCTTCTTCCAAATGCTAGAAATTACAAGAGTCGAGCATAAGCGAGGTTCCCGATTATCGTGTAAACATTATCGGGGATTCTCGCTCATTTTGGACCGTGGTCCGCCTAAGTGTTTGGAGATCTGTAAAAAACTTGACTCTGAGTGCGCTAGAAATTCCGTAGAATTCTAAGCACTCTGCGAAACCCCCCACCGAATTCGTCAAACGATATCGGCTGGGTGGTCTCTCGATTCCCGTAGAAATCGAGAAAGGGGGCAGGATCCCTCCTCAACGACCAGGGGCTTACGTCAGGTAGGACCCGAAGGTCCCCCGGTTTATCGCAGCCCCTAACGTGGGATCTTACAGAGAAAATCTCTGTATGATCCCTCCCCTTTCCCTCGTAGCCGTAAGAAGAGAGGGAATGGGGGAGAATTGGATACTGGCTCGCC
The DNA here is from genome assembly GCF_015104395.2 of Macrobrachium nipponense. Lineage (NCBI taxonomy): Eukaryota > Metazoa > Arthropoda > Malacostraca > Decapoda > Palaemonidae > Macrobrachium > Macrobrachium nipponense. Next base: position 8,602,558 of record NC_061096.1, read on the forward strand.
TTCCCAGCGGAACTAGCAGTTGGAGAAGAAAGGAGCAGCCATCGCCTTACGGCGATGGCCTCTCAGAGCCTGGGAAAACGTATCGTCGGAGAAAACGTTTTCCGAGGGATTGGGTTACGAACTCATACTGTAGGTACGGGTCTGCCGCCAAATGTGAACGTCGTCTGGGTGGGCTGATCGACACCTGACGGAGAGAGCCGATACGTCCTCCGACTCATTCAGTCCTCGTCAGGGTCGAAACCTCTCAGGAGGACCGAAAAGGGGGTAATTCAATACGGTGTCCGAAGACACTTAGAAAACGCCTCTGTCGCAGTAGAGGAGGTGAAGTAGCTTGTTCGACCCGGCCAGAAAACTGAGAGAGCCTTCTTGTCCGGAAGACGAGAGACTACCTGGTTCAAACACAGTCGGCAAGCTCCGATCGCGCAGACCCACCGTCGATTTGGGTTCCCTCTCGGGCCCCAAAACGACTCGAGCCGAGACGTGGCTCTGCCTGGTGGGAGCAGCGATCCTTCCCCGAGGTCGTTGTGCTGACGAATCCAGCGCCATAACTCGGCAAAGTTCCTCTGGATCTCGAAGTCACAGCATCTTGCAGAGTAGGACCGTTAAGCCTTCAAACAAAGAGCATATTCCCGAGAACCTTCCTCCTAAAGAAGGGGGAACAGCGACAGCCCTCTCGGTCTTCTTCATCCACTTGCGCATACGTCCTGGCCGGTCCAAGAACCGTGCCTGGCACGTAAGGCGTCATGGTGGGTATCATGAGGGGCGCAACCCCCCTCACGATCACTCCTCAATACCTCGCTCCTCCCAGGTGTAACCCGAGGAAGTTTGAAGGTTACGGGAGAGGCAGACCTGACGCTCCCTCCTCGCTCGCTGCAGAACCAGCAGGCTTGGAGGCAGCAGGCGATCGTCAACCCGCGCATGGCGATCAGCTGCAGGCCTGGTCGAAACCGTCTCGCTGTGGAGAAGGCTGGACTAGCACAGCGGCCCCGATCTCGAGTGTCAAGGAAAGAGCTGGTTGCTGGTTGCCGTACCCGATCGCTCTCTGTGAGAGCGACGGTCAGGCGACCTGCAGGCTCCAACTGTCACGTGAGACCGGTGCTTGTCCTCACGGCACGTACGTCGCTGGTTCCAGCCGTGGCTGGCACCGGCGAACCCTCTTCCCAGCCTCAGCCCGTGGCCGGTCGTGGCCGTCACGTCCCCGGTAGCCAGCTGGTCGCCGCGAGAGCGAGAGCTGGTCTGGTGAGAGTCGCGAGCGGCTGTCACCAGTCTTCCGCCCCGTGCCGTCAACCTGACGCTGAGCGGGCTCAGAGGGTCTGGTTCCTGGCTGCACGGTCGCTGGTAGGCGACCGTACACTCGGTACCGGTCCCGCGAACGAGAGGCCAGACGGACCTGATGCAGTGGCAGAACCACTGACGACAGGCGAGGAAGTACCGGTTGTTAGCCGTTACCCCTCTGGTCCCCGTAGTCTTCTTCCTTGCGGAAGAAGAAACGGGCCCCCTCTCCCGAGGAGCAGGAGGACCAGCGGAAGGAACCCTCCCGTCCCCCACCGAGGTGAGACTGGGTCCCCGAGAAGCTTCCCGAGGGAGCTTCTTAGGAGGGAGGAGGCAACCTTCTTCTTCCTCGGCTGTGAAGCCTTAGAAGTCGAAGGGGAAGAGGCGGCAGCCGACGACGATGAAGATGAAGACGACGACGACGACACCTTCCTCCTCTTCTTCGTCAGCTTCCTCAGGACAGACGTAAGATCTGCTATCCAGGGGGGAGCCGGGGCTGCTGTAGCCGAAGCCACAGGGCCCGGATGCACCTGTACAGACAGACAAAAGTCTGGGGTAGTACCACCACGAACAGGGACGACGTCAGCAGTATATGGGCATCTCAGACAGCAAGGGCAGCAGCAGCAGCACAGCATCGGAAGGGACAGCCAGCGCAGCAACGGCAGGGACAGCCAGCGCAGCAACGGCAGGGACGCCAGCGCAGCAACTGCATGGACAGTCAGCCCAGAATCGGCAGGTACGGCAGGCAGCACCGGAAACACAGAAGTGGAGCAGCAGCCAGCAACATCCTGGTACCGGCGGCAGGTCCAGGGGCGAGCTCTAGGGCAGCGGAAGTGTGGTCGCGGCAGCGCGGCAACCACGAGCGGCGGCGGCACCGCCCCCCCTCTCGGTACGGCGAACGGACTTCACAGCGGCTGTAGGCAAGACTGTTACCACGTGAGGCGAGTACACCAGGTGAGGAGGGACGTCGTCACCTGGAGCGTGGTCACCACTCCATGGGTGACCGCAGTAGGCGCAGACATAGAACCTCAGCCCTGGACACTAGCACGCCCTGCAAATGGAAGGACACCCATACCTCACCAAGGTCCACCCTCGTGGCAGTAGCACCTGCGGAAATAACAGTAGTAGTGATTATGTGGGGGGGAAGTCCCCTCGCGCGGGGGGTGAGCCCCACACCGAAAGAGTGGAAGACCCCAAATACAATTGTACATCGGGCACCGAGCGCCCTCCCCCGCACTCGACGGATCGGGCGAGAAGAACCAGATAACCTCCCCCCCCGAAGAGGAAGGGCCATACTGTGGGAGCTGAGCGGGGGGGGGGGTGGGGGGGGGGGAGATTCTCGTTCCCCACCCCCGCATAGCACCCATGAACCCAACAATAATAATAAGAGCCCGAGAGCAATCGTGCCCTCGGCCCGAATGCAAGGGCAATAAGGATCAATTCCCTGACTGAGCGGAACTTGAACCAAATAAATATTGATGCAATCAATAATAAAGGAATAAAATGAAAAAGAATCTTGCATTACGATTCACTTTACAATGAATAAGAAGGGCTCGGATCGAGCGCATTTGCGCCCTCGGTACCGAGCGCAAGGGTAAAAGGATCCATTCCCGATATGAACGAAAACCTTGATCCATAATGAATTGATGCAATCAAAATATATATGAAAATGAAAAAGAATACTGCGCTTGCGATTTCACTTCATACAAAATAAAAAGGGGAAGGATCAATTTCCGGGAAATAGCGGAAACATTGATCCAAGTAAATAATGCAATCTCAATAAAATATGAAAATGAAAAGAACTGCACTTGCGATTTCACTTCATTCAATAAAAAGGGGAAAGGATCAATTTCCGGGTAAGAGCGGAAACTGATCCAAAATGAGTATTGCTACAATCAAAATAAATATATGAAAATGAAAAAAGAATACTGTACTTGCGATTCCACTTCCATACAGAATAAGTTTTCGTGCCGAGCGCATTCGCTCGGCAACGAGCATACAGGTCAAAAAAAATATAAATGAAGAAAAGGGCACTTACGATTTTCATCTACACATTTCCAACCAAAATATAAGCTCGGAGCGAGCGCTCTCTCCCGCCCTCGGCACCGAGCATACACAATACGAGGATCATTTCTGGGAAAAATGAATTCCCGCACTTACGCCCTTCAGTCCCGGCACTCGGGTAATCGGAGGGCGTGGAGAAACCAAGATCCTTAATTCACAATTGAATTCAATAGGAAAATAAATATGAAATGATTGTACTTACAATTCAGTTTCACTAGATAAATAGAAAAAGAAAAACACAACCATGCGAAAGCAACAACGATGAAGCGGGCAGAGAGCGATGATACACGTCTTACACGCCAGCAGGCCGAGCCGAAAGCAAAAGTGATTTGTTTACCTCACAGTCGCGCGCGGCGCGCGCCTGTCGGACAAGCAGTTAACTACCGAACCCCTTGTTCGAAAGCTTACGACCTATCCAGCTGCCGCTAGTACCTTCCTATTGTAAAAGGACCGAAGGTTTGTATGCCGTGGTCGGAACAAAGAGTCGCCTCCCACTTAGGGGAAACTTTTCAGCGATTGGAATGCTCCTATGGTTAGCAAAGAATTGATAGGTGCTCGCCCTTGCCCTGGCGCAGCACAAAAATAAAATGAGAACACACTGACACCTACACTGAAATAAAGTCAAGACCCATCCACTAAGAGTGGTGGGTGCTCCAGGTACACTGTACCCCCCTGGCTCTCCAAACTCAGCACCTTACTGAAAAGGTGGAAGAAGATAATAATTCAGTTTAGTTTAGTTTTATTTATGTCATATTAATACAATTCAGTAACTATACAATTCCAGTAAAGTCGCCGAAGCTGTAGTGGCTTATATGGTAGGCCACATAAGAACGTCAATACAGATAAAATCAATATAAAGCACAGACATTAACATATCCTAAACTTAAATATTTAAAACAATGAAATAAAAATAAAAGCACATACATTAATATATCAACTTAGGTAATACGTATTAAAACAATGAAAACCATGTAATAGCACATAGTTCAACAAAATTATAGCATATAAAACAATGAAGCAGGGATTTAATCAACTTTTGTCAGGTCTAATTAAAACACTAGATTAAAGACATCAAAACAAATACAATTAGAAAGTTAATAGGATTTAATCAACTTTTGTCAGGCCTAATTAAACACTATATTTAATATGAACATAAGGAATACTGCAGACAGCAGCCTTCAAATAATTTGGTTTGTGGTAGACTATTGTAGAGCAATATCAAAAAATCTCTCCACCTCACAAACCAAATGAGGATGGCAGAACATACTTCCTCTTGTTTTCATATGAGTGTATTTGGAGATAAGGACGCAGTAAAAATATCGTACAACTCTGTATACTTCCCACTCAGTAAAAGTCTTAAAAACTTACAGAGACTGTACGTATTTATAAAGACTTCTCAGCCTCAAGAGCTTCAATTTCTCGTACATTTCCCCAGTCCCAACAGGGGGACATTATCAACCCATATAACTCCTAAGATAGTTCTAACAAATAGGAGAACATCCTGTGCTTCCTTCTGCGATGCCATGCCAGTCACTAAAAATGGTCTTGAGGTATTAAAAAATTCGCACACTTTTTTAAGCCTACATAAAAAATATAATAAGAAGCAAAAGATTGCTTACACTGCCGGTAGTTCGAGAGCAGAATGGACGTAAAGAGCAAATAAAGTCTGAAAACTAAGGAAACATACAGCCCAAATAAAATGGAAGACAACACGTTTAGACATAGGAAGAGATGGGTTCTAGAAGAAACTCTCTTCTTTACACTGGAAACAGAGCTATCAGGGCAGGATAAGTCTTCCAACATTCACTCTTATTCAGGGTGAACAACTAGTAACTGAACGCTATGAATTAGAAAAAATTATATGGAAGACAAAAAACCGGTGTGTTTGTCTGAAAAATCATTCTCAATCATCGCAGTAGCCTATGGATCAAACTGCGATGAAACAGAAGACTTACCGATTTCTGTTGTACCATGGGGTAAACAGAAAGATGATAATGACCTCCAATGAGACATCTCTGTCCGATGATTCACGCAATGGCAAATGTGGAGCACAAAATAGGATCCATAAGTGAGAATCCAGAGCCAACCAGAGACCTAAGTCTGTGATGGCCCTTCAGAGATTTAAATTAGAAATTAACCCTCAACAAAGGAGAAACAATACTAAGACGAGCAGCACACTCCCTTTTGGAATGCATTCGTTTTATAGAGCTATCGAATGAACAACAGATACTCTCGAGCACCTACTTGTTAACCAAAATGAAGGAAAGAAACTTTCTTTGTTCGTGATAATGCTAACCCCTGTGGTGTTGTTGCCAAAACAATACCTCTAGTCATCTCAAAATCAAAATCGGAAACTCTTGGGAGGCCCAAAAAGGCTGTTCTGAGTTTATTTCATGGAATAAAGAGAAGGAAAAAAAAAAAAAAAAAAAAGAGAGAGAGAGAGAGGAGGATGGCTGTTCTTAACCACTCTTCTCAGAACTAGCGGGATGGGAGGGATAACACACACGATCATCAAATTGCGGTGATGATAGTAATCCAAAGACTTAGTAAAAGGTATTCACCTAAGAGAAAAAAATGCTTCCTGAAGGGAGGGCAGAGGTTTTTGCCCACCAAGAGGAGCATTCTCTTGGTGGGCAAAAACCAAGAGAATGCTTCTCGCCATGTAACTGTCTTCATGATCAAAACTTCCAGAATAGGACTACAAAGAGAACCTCCTCCTCGGCTCTCGTGATGTCCTGTTCGAGTGGTGGCCAACGAAAGATTCCCTAGTTTCGACAAAGATGAACAAGGAGACTGTCATTGGGCATCCAACAGGCAATGCCAGACTACCAACAGCTGGTGCCATGTGAGGCGTGGAAAACGCCGAGCAAGCTGAAGCAAGGGAGTGGATGCCTCAGATGACGCAGAACCCCTAAACAGGGACTGGCGCTTGTCAAAAAAATGTCCGAAATGAGAGAGATTCGAGCAGCTAAGCACCAATACCTGGTGCTCATCATGAGAATCAGTACTATTCTGATGAGCGTCTAGGACAAAAGTATTTGAGAAGGATCATATATACCAACACAGGAGCAGAGTTCGAATCCACTTCCTCTTCAGTGGACAAGAAGTCGGTATCTCTACCTTTAACAGCATTGTGAAGGCAAGCGAGTCTCCACACCTGGCTGAGAACGCCTGGGAGAGGGCTGGGTATCAGAAGCAAGAGGTCGCTTACGATGCTTCCAATGTCTAGGCACTAGCACAGGGCGTTCAATACTAATACTGATTAAGTAATGTAAGTAATCTTCTTTAATCTTATGACTACTGAGCACCAGTCACTAAACGCCTTTCCAGCAGCATTTAGTTGAAGCCTAACAACGCACAACAAGTTCGACTGAGGGGAAAAACTCCCATCGGACTCCCTTCAGTCCAATCAGCTGAGTTCAAGTGGAAAATCGACAGCAAGTATCATCTACTAAGTCACGAGTCGAACATCAATTGTGAGTTGAATCAGCTAAGTAGCGAGTCAAACATCGACTGTGGAGAGTAAGACGAGCATGACTGCACAGGGACGAGGCTTCATCGACTGAAGAATACCCTTTCAGAGGTCGAGAGATCAAAGAATCACGCCACTGACGCAACCTGAGGTGACAAACCGCTGGAATAGGACAACAACTCTACACTAAAAGATACACCCTTTCCAGCAGGTTCGTTTGGTCGAAACCTATACGTTAACGCAAGACAAGTTTTGACCGAGGGGGGAAAAAACCTCCTCACTACACATCCATCAAGATACATTTTCAATGGCTGTCTGCTGATACCCTGGGAAAAGCTACAGGTTCGATAGAGGGGGCAACTACCGGGGGCAACTCCCTCAGACTCCCTTCGACCACCAGTATTCTTCTCGGTGTGCAGGAGCAGGAGAGCGACTTTAAGTTTAAGAGATCTGAGGGGCCAGATAGTCACCTCCTCTCAACACACATCAAGCAAAGACACCTTTCCAGCGGCTGCCTGTCAATACCTGGGACCGACAACAGGTTCGACTGAGAGAGCAACCACCTGTATGTGCCCCACGACCTCCCTTGGACCTCCGGTATGTGTTCTTCCTGGTGCAGGGGAACGGGACAGTGACCTTTGTCTAGGAAAATTGAGAGACAAATAGCTGCCTCCTCTACTGCACAACACTTCACTGTTACATTGATAAATTCATGATATGTAATCAAAATACAATGCTGGCAAAGGCATGGGGAGGAAGTGATGGAGTCAGGCATGAGAGCAAATGCCTAAGATATGAGGGGTAGTAGGTGAGAACAGGTATTAGGTTTGGGAGGTGACGGGAGTCGGTAGGTGCCAGACAGAGAGAGGAGAAATGCCAGTGCATCTGGTAATTTCAGTTACTAATTACTTTCGTGAAACTAATCGATCCGTAATAGATTACTAACTACATACTTTACGTATATATCTCTATAGAAAATTCTGGCATCTAGGCCTGAAAACATTCATGATGTATGAAAAACATTAGCATGTCATTTACTAAGACATGTATTTAAAAATAATGTAAATGTATGTACAACTTCTAAAATAATAATTTTGTATCAAGTCGTTTTTGCATAAAAGTATCAAACCCAATTGGACTCTAGTATGTAAAATCACAAAATCACTGCATTTATTCTTCAATTAGTGATAAACAAATAAAACCAATATCTTTTACAAATATATGAATTAGCATTTCATATATTTCAGATATACAGTGTATCCCTATTCTCGGAGGATGCATACCAGACCCTCCACAAACAGTTGGAACCCCTATAAAAATGCTTAAAATGGCCTTTTTTTTGTTAGTTAAAACTCAAGAAAAGCCCACTAAAAATTCTTATACCTGGTTTTCTTAATAGTTTCATCACAAAAAGTGCATTTTATGATAAAATTGATTTAAAAAAAACCAGGAATTTGTTATTTCTTATAAAAATAAAATACCACGAATAGCGAATTTCCCAAAAATAATGAGGGGATATGTTCCAGAGAGAAATCTGCAAATGAGCAGTCCGCAAATCCGGAGACAACGAATACAAGGGGGCCCATTGTACATATATATCTTTAAATAAACGTAACCTAAAAAAATGATACAGTGGAGCCTCAACATACGAAAATCCCAACTTACGAAAAATCCAAGTTACGAAAGTAAAGACGAAGATTTTTTTCCTTCTGCATATGAAAATAATTCAGGTTACGAAAGGGTGTTACTGTAAAGTCCTGAGATTCGCCCAGACCACCAAGAACAATTTTAAAACTCGCGCGCCTCTAATACTGTAGACTCGCCACCATCCTCCCACTCTCCCATTGGTTCCTGATGCTAGTCACTGCTGTAATATCCTGCTCTCCTATATGGTCAGCATCTATCCCATCATGCCTCTTTGTAAAGGCTCCTTCCGCCACTTCATTGCACCAGTGTTATTGTACGCATGCGGAATTCGTTAGTTCACATGTACGATTTCGTTTGTAAACGTAAATTCGTGTTAGTGATTTCGCTTTCTACTATATCATGTTGTGTGAGAACTTAATTAACTAAATTATAGTCATAGGTCCCAAGAAAGTTGCCGAAGTTCACGGAAAGAGGTGGTCACGGAAAGAAGAGGATGCTTTCTATGGAGACAAAGATGGAGATCATTAAAAAGTATGAAGCTGGCATGTGGTTGAGTGTGATTGCTAAGGAATACGCCGAAATCCGTCGACAATACGCACCATCCTTAAGCAGAAGGAAGCCGTCAAAGCAGCTACACCTTCCAAGGGCGTCACTATTTTGTCCAACATGAGGAGCCACATGCATGATGAGATGGAGAGGCTGCTTCTTGTATGGATAAAAGACAAAGAAATCGCTGGCGATACAATAACGGAGACGGCAATCTGCCACAAGGCCAGCACTATTTTCGGTGATCTGATTGCCCAGGCCGAAGACGACGCAGGAGAAGGGACATCGACGCCAACCTCAGACTTCAAGGCTTCTCGTGGGTGGTTTGATAAATTCCGTAAACGGACTGGCATCCATTCAGTGGTGAGGCGTGGGGAGGCTGCCAGCTCGGACACGAAAGCGGCCGAAGCCTTTATTAAGACATTCAACGAGATGACGATCAACAAAGGCTACAGTTCTCAGCAAGTCTTCAACTGTGACGAGATTGGCCTTTTTTGGAAAAAAAAATGCCCCGTTGGGAGTACATCACGGAGGAAGAGAAGAAGCTACCCGGGCATAAGCCTATGAAAGACAGGCTGACGCTCGCATTATGTTCCAACGCCAGTGGGGATTGTAAAGTCAAGTCCTACTTGTCTATCATTCGGAGAACTCCTCGAGCCTTCAAGGCCTACAAAGTTCTAAAGGAGAAGCTTCCAGTGATGTGGAGGGCTATGCCAAAAGCCTGGGTAACAAGACTTTTGTTCACTGGATGGGTAAATCTGTGTTTCGGCCCGACAATGAGAAATTCTTGGAAAAGAAGTGCCTCCCTCTGAAATGTCTGCTGCTGTTGGACAATGCCCCTGCTCACCCCTCCTGGCCTGGAGGAAGATATCCTGGTGGAGTATTCTTTCATCAAAGTTCTTTATCTTTCGCCTAACACCACCGCTCTCCTCCAGCCCATGGACCAGCAGTGATATCAAACTTAAAGAGGCTGTATACGAAACATCTTTTCAAGAGATGTTTCAACATCACTGACACCACAAACCTCACCTTGCATGAATTTTGGAAGGAGCATTTCGATGTTTGTGATATGCATCCTACTCATCGATCACGCTTGGCAGGAGGTTTCGAGGCGAACCTTGAATTCCTCGTGGAGGAAACTCTGCCTGATGCTGTATCCGCCCGAGACTTTGAGGGATTCGTAAGTATAAAAACAAAAAAGTAAAAAAAAATGTAAAAATAAAAATAAAAATTTTTATTTTAAGTTTTTTTGTAAAGTTTAAGGGGACCGTCCGCTATGGCAGATGACATGTCAACTTGAAAAATAAAAAATAGAGTTATTACTTGTATCTATGCAGAAACATGCCGTACATGCTTTCCGAAGTTTCAGCCAATTATTTTTACAAATAATGAAGATATAGCGGTTTTAATGATGACATCATCGTAACTGCATCGTCTGTATGACTGAGTTTGACAGAATCGTTTTTTGCGTGTTTATTTTTGCTTATATACAGGGATTTTTTCTGACCTTTTTTTAGATTTCTCATACATCTGGTAGCATGTGAGGTAGTGTTAGAGGAGAGCTGCTCAGAGCGGCTATTTATAGGCGAGAGCCGCGAGACTCAGAGAATGACTCAGTTACGCCACAGATGTCAAAGGAGTTACATGCACTTCGTCACTTGCGTTTGGTCACTAGCTATTTACGTTGTTTTTATAACTTTTAGTGAACTTATAGCAATGCCGAAGTTACCAAGATCAAGAAGGCTACTCAGCAACTAAGGCTAGCAAAATTAGCGAAGGCCAGGAGTGTGCTGAAAGAAAAACATGAAAATGGAATTTTATTCTAAAATCAAAATTAATAATACTTACCTGTATAATTTATCTAGCCCTAAATCCCCAAAAACCGCACCAAAATTTACCACATTGGCAACCCTGTTACCTCCTATTCTGTCCGCCAGTTGGCAACACTGTCGTTGACAGATACAAAAACCTTCCCTCAAAATCAGTTGTGATAGGCAGATCGTGGGGTAGGATGGGTGGGACTAGATAAAATTATACAGGTAAGTATTATTAATATTAATTTTGAGAATAAAATTCCATATTAATAAACATTACCTTAATATAATTTATTCTAGCCCGATTAACCACATTGAAAAGGAGGAGGGAATCTGAATACAATTTCCCCTTCGGACAGAATAGGAGAAAACAAACAAAGAAAGATATATCATAGGCAGTCAAAACTCAACCCAAGGTCTAAGATACTAACAACTCAAAGTCTCCTACCATAACTGCCACCAAACTGCGGTAGCACAGGACAAGGAGTAAGTGCATAGTCAGTCCGTCTGTACTAAAGTCAGGTGACCAGTCAGACGAATTGCGGACAGCAAGGCTGCACCCTGAAGACTATCAAGCACTATTCTTTCCCTAAAGGATGAGTGTCTGGACTGTCTGGGCGATTCAAAGCTAAGCAAACCTTGGGGGGTGTATCAAAGCAACCCGACGTCGCCAGCAACGAATCGCTCATGAGCAACTCCTAACTCGAGCTTTCTGGTGCCAAGAGAAAGGAGCGCGGAGCAAAAAGGCGATTCAGTCCCGAAGGACGAATGCCTGACAGTCCAACCTGGTCTCGTGTTACACGATCATCGGGGGTATATCAACGCAACCGACTTCGTCAACAAGAAACTCAGGGCTACTAAATGTCGCCTGATCTCACACGAGTGACTGACTCCGAGAAGACATGTGAGACACAAAAAGTAGATGGTGAGCGAGTCACTAGATGACAGCAGACGATCCATTGACTAATTCCCTGTCCAGGACAGTGGAAGAAGCAGGAGTCGTCAGGAAGGTATGACAAAAATCATGTCTTGTCCAGATCTGGCAACCACAAAAGAGTGTGCTTGCAGTTCACCCACCCTCTTGGCTGTAGCCAGTGAGACAAGGAAGGAGTGTCTTAGAAGAGAGGTCCCTAAATTTGGCAGAATTCAGAGGCTCAAATGGAGGGAACCTTAAGGCTTGAAGGACTTTGTAACGTCCCATGTCGGAGGCGAACACTGCGGCCTGGGTCGAGATAGGGAAAAAGATCGAAGTAAATCTCTAATGACATAAGATGAAGAGATCTCAGGAAGCCTTGCCTTAAAAACATAGGAAAAGCATAGACCTATAACCCTTAATGCACGAAGGTGACAGGGCCCTGTCATGATGTAAATGAACTAAAAACTTCGCTACTTTCGGTAAGGAAGGTCTAGAAATTGAATGTCCTTGAGACTTACACCGTCTGTAAACCGACCATTTAGCCTGATATTTACTCTGGTTGATTGCCGTCTGGCAAGAGCCAACTGTCGCGCCACTCTGGAGGAGAACCCTTCGTGCTTGGAGAACCTCCTGACAGTCTCCAGGCATGAAGATGATTCAGCATGTGGAGCCTCTGATGGAACCGATGAAAATGGGGTTGTTTGAGAAGATCTGGTCTCTCTGGCAGGCGAATGGGGGGTTCCACCAGTGCTTCCAGAAGGTCGGGAAACCACTCCTTCTGTGGCCAGAAGGGGGCGATCAGGTGAGATCCAGATGCTTGGTTGCCCTCACTTTGTTGAGGACTGACCTCACCAGAACGGAGGAAAAGCATAGGCTTGAAGTCCCTCCCAGTCCTGCAAAAGAGAGTCTGTCCCGGGCACTCTGAGGAGTCTGGTAAGGGGCGAAGAATATCTGGCACCGAAAAATTCAGTGGGGTGGCAAACAGATCGACTGTGACAGGCCATTTCTTCCTGAGGCTGTCGAAAGACTTCCTGGCAAAGTGTCCACTCCGACCCTTGAACTTCGTTCGGTCTCGACAAGGCGTCTGCTAAGACGTTGTGATGGCCCAGGATAACTGAGGGACCAACGTAATCCCCCTGTCTTCTGCCCAACACAGGATTGATCGGGCTTCTTGAGTGAGAAGATCCGACTGTGTGCCGCCTTGGTTTCTCAAGTACGAGACTGCTGTGGTGTTGTCGACAAAGATCGCGACAACCGACTCCAACAGTTGTTCCTGAAATGAAAGAAGGCCTAGGTACACTGCCCTCAGTTCCCTCCAATTTATTGACATGCTCCTCTCCTCCTCTAACCAAAGGCCCGAAGCGGCTTCGGGGCCCAGGTGTGCGCCCCAACCTTGATCCGAGGCGTCTGACCAAAACATTAGGTACCGGAGAAACCGAAAGAAAGAAGAGATGTCCCCTGACTTGAGGCGGTGAACTTGCATCCACCAACGGAGATCCTTCCGACACTGTGAGAAGAGGCGACTATCATGTCCTTGGACACGAAATCCCATGACTGGCGAAGTGTCGACTGAAGGGACCTCATTCTGAGACGACCTCCGGAACCAGTTGGATGAGGGATGACAAATGGCCCAGGAGAGACCTCCAAAGAGAAACTGGCTGCGTTACGGAGGACAAAAATTCTCGATCAGTCCTCAGAAGCTTGTCTATCCGTTTCTGAGCGGGAGAAGCCCTCAAAATCTGGGAATTCAAAACAATCCCCAGATAAGTCATGATCTGGCAAGGGATTAGATTGGACTTGTCGAAGTTGACACGAATGCCCAACTCGACACAAAGAGACAGAACTACCTCCCTCGACCGGAGACATTTCTCTAGAGATTCGGCCTGGACTAGCCAATCGTCCAGATACCGAAGCATCCTTACATTTAAACTGATGCAGAATAGCTGAAACAGGAGCCATCACCCGAGAAAAGACCTGTGGAGCAGTGGTGAGGGCGAAACAAAGGGTCTTGAACTGGAAAACTCCCGAGTCCTGAAAATGAAAAAAAACGAAGGTAAGGTCTGCTTCTTGGATGGATGGGGGATTTGCAGATAAGCATCCTGCAGATCGATGGAAATCATCCAGTCCCCCCTCCTGACGGATGAAAGAACAGTCTGGACCGTCTCCATCCTGAACTGGACTTTATTTAGAATGAACTTGTTTCAAAACCGAAAGATCTATGATGGGGCGCCAGGCACCCGAGGCCTTTAGAACTACAAAACATCCGAGGAGTAAAAACCCGGGAGAAGGAGGAGCTCGCTCTATGGCATCCTTCTCCAAGAGGGCCGAAAGCTCCTTCTCCAAGGCTTGACCCCTGATTGAGTGAGGGTAATAACTGCTGTAACTCGAACAGAGGACGATTGGAAAGTGGAGGTCTGGAAACAAAAGGGATCTCGTAACCTTCCTTCAGGACCTCCACCACCACCCCAGCATCCACCGCTCTCCCTGCCAAGCTGACCAATGGCGGGAGAGACAAGCTCCTACTGCAGTCTCCAGGCGAGGTGATGACTCCTAATTCCGAAATTCTTACGCAGAGACAAGGAAGAGGAAGGAAGAAGAAGAAGGTCCTCCTGGAGGTTGAGCTCTTTCTCTGCCTTAGAGCCACGACAGAACCTCTCCCGCGTTTCAAAGGGTGAGCACCAGAGGATGAAGTAGAGGCACCAGCAAACCTGAGATGTACTCTGGAAAAAAAGAGCCAGAAGGAGGTGTTGGGCTGGAGCAGAAGGTACAGATCTGGTCCTAAACTTACGCTTACTCCTTGAAGGAACGGGAGGAAGACCAGAGGAAAAAGCTCTTGATAAGGCCCAGTGAGCTTGGGAAGAGGCATCACCTTGATGTTCCTTCAAAACCTCAGAAAGCACAGAAATATCAAAAAGGAAATCGCCAAAAAGGAGAAGAGGACAACAGACGGGTTCTCTGAATCTCCGATACAGAGGAGGGTAACTGCGACAAATACAGGTTACGCCTTAGAGAAACAAGAAAGGCCTGCATTGAAGCAGCAAGCTCGTTCTGATGTACAGACGGCCAACGAAGAATTGGCGTAGTTTTCTTAATTCATTGTTCGTTATGGAAATATTGCCATAATGCAGGTGCCAGATTTATTTTACTTCACAATAAATAACATTCCTATCAAAGGTGCTATACTTGAAATAAATTACATTAGAATTGAGTAGACTTATTCCATGTATTAAAGATAATTATTTTGCAAAGTAAGGAAAATATATACCGATGGGTCCACGATTTCTAATTTTATTCTCAACTCCAACTTCGTGACAGCATACCGAAGATTTTAGATTTGAGTTGGCTTTGCTGCCGCTAGAAGTCTTGACTCAACGTATCGTACTGCACTGGGGTGTTGTCATTTTCGTCTCCTACAGCGATAAATTAATACATCAAGGCGTTAACATTCTTTGAAAACTATGTTTAGTTAAACTAATTTTGTCCTTTGATCAATAAAATAAATTTGCATGACACATTTAGTGGGCCTAAATTGGACTTCTGATTTTCCCCACTGATTTGCCTAGGTCTATTTTTCAGCAGTATACTTTCTCGGATACGTAATATTAATGAATATTTACAAATCGACAATATATATTATATATATATATATATATATATATATATATATATATATATATATATATATATATATATATATATATATATATATATATATATATATATATATATATATATATATATATATATTAATCTGCTTGATTTGACTATTCCCGTAATTCTTGTTTTATTAGCCATGTTCGCCTTTCTTCTTATCCTTTTCATAATGCTTAACATAATTAACTCAGACCTAGCTATTCAAAATCAAAAAGCAATCATAAAAAAATCAAACGAAATATAATTCAGTCTTATTTTTTATCGAATTCCTTGCATATCATCCGTTTCATTTGGACACCTTGGAAAGCTGTGGGATTCAAAACTGACGAATAACATTAAGAAAGGCTTACTTTCCTTAAAGCTTTCTTAGGTTGATTTTTTTGTAACTATTCATTTTCTTCTAAATAGAATTAATTCAAATTAGTTTTCACATGTATACCTACTAGACACCTACTACAATAAGCATATTATAAGTAGCTGAAAGGATAAGAAATATGAAAGGTGACGTTCTCGTTTAAGTCTATTTCATATGTTTTTTTTTTCTTTCAAGAAAACCTACTCCTTTGATCAAGGGTTGCTCTTTGACGGCTTCAGGGTGTAACACGAGTGTATGCACATATTTTGTGGAATGAAAGATAAAGTTTCTTTGAACAGAAAATAATTTATAAACATGCATTTTAAGACGTCCGTTGTCGGTGCGGGGAATTTTAAAATAACCGTTATCATTAGTGGTGCTTTCACGAGGAGTTCGTAGTGAGAACTGAGAAGAATGTAGAAGAGAGCGGAGGTGGCATATAGGAGTGATGGAACGATTAGGCCGATGTTAATAAAGTATCTCCCAATAAAACGTATTCTTTAGGTTTTGAAGAAAAAAAATGCATGCAGCATTGAAACCGTTTCCCTCCCTATCCGTGGTATTCACTGGCCACCAAGATAAAAAACAAAAACTAAAAGAGTAAGCCTAACTGAATCTCTCATTCATCAAAGATATGTTTGCTTATTTCATTAGACTTATTCATTAGACAACTACCAAAGACTCAAGATAGATTTAAAAATCTCTTCCTCTCCATCTTAAGTTTTCATCAGACACCAGTCATAAAGCAATGTCGTGACGAGGCACTAGAATTCAAAGTTCACAAATGAATGCTGCTCAGCAACATTTACACTACTGTATTGTCTTGCTCTCATGTGGTGCTTCGAGGTGTTTCCACCTCTAGGCCCATGTTCTAAATTTTGCCGTTCTTTAAACAAATTTTATTCATCTATGTATGTTCTTTCTGGTTTATTAAGCTTTCTTGATATCTCTCCAACAGGAACTTGCACCGAATGCAGTGCAATAACTCTCGCTCATTGAGGGATGTTTCTTAGACCGATAAATGACACATTGACATTAGATTCCTGTGTCACATGATCAAAAGCAATAGAGTGAGGTCGCCTGGTTCACGCTGTTAATTCTTTTTGTTTTTAAAATTTGATAGCATTTTGTGAGATCCAATGTTTTCTGTAAAATTTAACAAATGGAATATTCAACTCTACCTTTGAACTTAATATTGAAATGATAATTTAAGGACTATGTTTATGCGATACTACTAGTGATAGGTGTCTCCTATCTATTTGTTAATGTATATCTATGGTTGTGATATGACGTTTTTTATCATTTCGTTTCGTTCACGTCAATTTTGCTATATGGAAAATAGTTTTTACACAATAACATAACATAAAACAATGTTCTAAAGATATCGTGACTGTTTTTAACGTCATTACACATGATTCTTCCATTTTTGAAAAGAAAAATAGATAAATGAGGCATGAATCGTGCGTCAGGCAGGTGAACGAAAAATTATGAAACTCTGCCACGAGTTTTTTGGCCGACAGTACAGAAGCGATTGAAATGGATGAGCAGAATTTCTCAAAAAGAGGAGCATCAGGAGGAACAAACCCGGAGTCCTTGATATACATTAAAAGCCCTCCGAGGACCCACATATTGAAGGATTGAGCTTCTTGTAAGGAGCTATAACAGACTCCATAGCAATAAAATCTTCAATTGAGACAGAGACCGAAGCCCTTAGAAGGCAAGGGTTTGACTTGGTTGACTTGAAAGTCGGACAAAATCAGGATTTGGCTTGGGAGGTCGAGAGAATGAGAATCATCCGCCACCTGGTAAACTCCTCTCCGGTGTCGTAGAAGAGAAGAGAGGTTCCTCTTTCCCTTCCCCGATCACCTTCGAAAGTTTAGCGGCAACGTCCGCCTCACTCTCGCGAGCCTCTGGACAAAGGGAAAAACGTAAAAATTCCTGTGACCGGAAGGACCGTCAAGAAAAATCCCTTCTGTAATACGAGGCGGAGGCTGCTTCTGCTCTTTAGGCCTCGCCTGAGGAAAACTCAAAATTAAATCAAAAGTTCTTGAATTCTACATCATGACATCCATTCGAGGAAACATCAATATCACACAAATCCGCGTCATCATCATCATCATCGTCAGATCCTAACTTAGAAACTTCCCCTGAAGTAAAATCCTGACGACTAGCTATCTTAGGCCTGACACTAATATCCCTCCCCCCTTCTCCTAAATAAGCGCCCTTTGGCACTGTTACGGGACTAACAGGGGTGGACACGTTGGGTAAAGATTCGTTAGGCACCTGCCCGGGACCAGATCCCCCCTAGGCCTTCGCCACGACGGGGTTCACAAGCCGGGGTATCTGTCGCACCATTACCCATGGTGCTGTCGACAGGTACCTGACGAGGAGCTGAAAATGAATCTAAAAGAGTGTTAGACATTCTAGTAAAGGCTTCTTGAAAATTCTCTGACAGATTGTTAAACTTAGCTGAAATATCTCTATCTAGACTAAGCTGTAATTTCTTAAAATTCTGTTTCCAGGTAGTTTCCATTGCCAAAATCTTTGAATCTACATCAGAAATAACTTCACTATTACCGGTTGTTTTACAGGGGGCAAAGCATCAATTAATTCGGAATCGGAGTCGTACGATAGCGAAACCGAAGAGCCAGAACCATGAGCGCCCAAGTCAAAGAATTCGTTAGATACAGTTCTGGCAATGCGATTTCTTTTTCTCCTTAACCGATCTTTTACGTTGCAAGATTGTTTGGCGTTTCATATAAGCAGTCATATCCTCGTCAGACCAGGGGCTTACATACGTCACAACGAGAAGTCAAGTCACAAACCTGTCCACGACAAGAGCTACAAATGTCATGGGGTTCATACTCCCTGCACTCATCCTTGTCCCACAAACCGGGCAGTTCCTGATGTTGCTGGCAGAAGGAAGCATCGTAATTTCTTGGTAATCCATTGTAGAATTGGACAGGTCAGTAGTTCCGGGTCGCGCAAAAGTTCGTAATTTAAGATAAGAACCACAACAGAAATCAAAGCTAATCACTATTTCGTGATGAATGCGTGAGTGGTAATTCACATAAAGTCTCATTTAACAAATAATGAAAGCTTTAAAGGCACAAAAAGGTTTAAGGAAATTTATAAAGAGCGGCCGTGATGTAAACAACACGTACGGGCGCTCGTTAACAAACTGATTTGAGGGAAGTTTTTTGTATCTGTCAACGACAGTGTTGCCAACTGGCGGACAGAATAGGAGGTAACAGGGTTGCCAATGTGGTAAATTTTGGTTTTGCGGTTTTTTGGGGATTTAGGGCTAGATAAATTTATATTAAGGTAATGTTATATTCATTGTTATCAGCGCCCTCATTGTCTCATGTCTCGCAGTCAACATCATTGTCTGGTGTCACGCTGAGGGTATTAATACCACTTTTAGGGGTAGAACCAGGATCCTTGATGTAGAAATCAACAATAAAAGTAAAACAAATAAAGTAATTATAATAATGTTGTTTTGACTTTTAAAAGAAAAAAAGGCGAAATTTACATAGCAAATCTTTGGGAGCTCATAACTCAAAAACATACTTATGCGCATGTCAGTAGCCATTACTCGGTTATTACTATCCAATTTTAGAGAGAAAGATATCATTGGAAAGAGGAATAAAAATCCCATAATTCTGTGTGACAGAATATTGATTTCTTTCTTCCTTTTTTTTTTATTTAGATTTTTTTGAGTGTCTAGACTAAAAAAAAAAAAAAAAAAAATTTTTAAAAAAAACAAAAACAAAAATCAAAATTCTGTCACACAGAATTGTTCCGTATATAAAGAAGTTTTTATGGTATGATTTTCAATACAACTGATGTCATAATAGCGGAGAAATCATTACCTATTTCTTTTTTTTTAAATCCATAATTTTTGCTAATAAAACTAAAAGTTTTTGCTCAAATGACTTGAAATTTGTTTTTTTTTTTTTTTTATATGATGAAGGTATTATATATATCTAAACATATATGAAAATTATCTATTTTGCGTAATAAATAAAAAAAAATAGACATCATAGCGGACAGTCCCCTTAAGTGTTAATGTTTTCTGCCATTTGTTAATGTGTTTCGTAAAGTTTAGTGTTAATGTTTTCTGCCATTTTTTAATGTGTTTTGTAAAGTTAAGAGTTCTTGTTTTCTGCCATTTGTCTCCTCCTCTGTCGCCACTTTCGGAGATCACCTGACTCGAAAGGTAAGGTTCCACATTTTACTACATATGTACGTACAGTATTTCTTGTACCATGTACACTTGTACACTTTATTTGCAGGTACATATAGTATATGTAGTTTATGTTAGGCATTGAATGGTTCAAATTATTGATTTCATTGTTTATTGGTCAATTTAGCTTTATTATAAAATTTACTGGGGTGTTTTTGTAGGGCTTGGAACGAATTAGGCAATTTACGTGTAAAATGTGGTTCAAGTTACGAAAAAATCAGGTTACGAAGGCCGCTTCGGAATGGATTACTTTTGTATCCTGAGGCACTACTTGTATGTATATAAACAAGTAGTTTTCATAATAAAATCTCAAACGCAAATTCAACTCCAATATAAAGAATACACAAAAAATGATATTGTTATGATACAATAAAGTTTGTTCATACTTACCTGGCAGATATATATATAGCTGTATTTTCTGAAGTCCGACAGAATTTTAAAAACTTCCGACACACGCAGTGGTCGGCCAGGTGGTTAGTACCCATTCCCGCCGCTGGGAGGCTGGGTATCAGGAACCATTCCCATTTTCTATTCATAATTTTTATTTCCACTGTCCCCTGAGGGGAGGTGGGTGGGTACTTGATTATATATATCTGCCAGGTAAGTATGAACAAACTTTATTGTATCATAAACAATATCATTTTGTTCATGAAACTTACCTGTCAGATATATATATAGCTGAATCCCACCTTTGGAGGTGGGAAGGGACAGAATAGAAGGATTTTAGGAAACAAATGCATGCAGATGATTTACATCTTGGTTCCTACGTTAGCATAGCTGGCTTCGTGGTTACTGCCACGTAAGTCTGCTTGTGCTACTAGAGTTGCCAGCGAGGTAGAGACCTATATAGCTGGTGCACTCCAGATGATCTGTCAACAGGGGCGAGACCACGACGTGACTAGACCATATTGACCATACCATGAGGGCTAAGAAGTAAAATAAATATATATATATATATATATATATCACCACCTGACCAACCTAGCCAAAGTTAAGGTGTTTTAACTAAGGCTTAAGAGTTAAGAAGTCGCCGTTGTCGGCGACCTCATCAACTAAATTAAGAGCTCTTCCTAACCATTTTCTACAGGATAGGATGAGTGGTACTTCTTGCCCCCAAGATTGTGTCTGCAGACACGTATGGCCCTAGCGAGCAGCAGATCTCATATGCCATCTTCACATCTCGCAGGGAGTGTGAAGTGAACACTAGAGTTGCTTCGCTAAAACATGGTATCAGGATGTTACTGAGTGCCATGCTCTGTTGAAATGCTTCCGAGGCCGCGCCCTCACCTCGTGAGCATTTAGATAAAAAGATTTCAAATCTTTGTGCAAACACAATGAAGGAGCATTTTTGAAAGAACTCCTTAACACTAAAGCCAGGGTGTTCTTCGATATGGGCAAGTCTGGTCTTTTTCGGAACACTGCAGATTGCCGAATGACTTCGACTTTCTTGAGTTTTATGTAGATAAAAACTTGAGAGACCCGACAGGGGCACAGGACTCTCTCTGGCTCCTGCCCACTAACTTGTGCCATCCTTGCTTCCAAACTTCTGGCCCAAGGACAAAACGGGTTTTCCATTCTTAGGCCACAACGGAAGGCTTAGAGAGCACACCGCGTTGTCTTCTCTAAAGCCAAAACTTGTGACGATGGCTTAAAATTTTACTAACCCTCTTTGTCGTATCTAGGGTGGTTAGAAGAAGGCCTTCCTGATCACATGCAAAAAGTTAACAGGTAGGAGAGGTTCGAATGCTTTAACATCCGAACTTCAGACTACGTCTAAGTTCCATATTGAAAGCTTCGATCTGGACATGCACAGTCAGTCAGTCTGTACTAAAGTCAGGTGATCCGACCAGTTGTATCCAGTCAGACGAATCAAGGACAGCAAGGCTGTATCCTGAAGACCATAAGGCACTATTCTTCGCTGAAGGATGAGTGTCTGGACTGCCTGGGCGATTCAAGCTAAGCAAACAAACCTTGGGTTGTATCAACGCAACCCAACGTCGTCAGCGAATCAACTCCTGAGCCACTCCTGACTCGAGCTTCTGGTGCCAGGAGAAAGGAGCGAGGAGCAAAAAGGCGATTCAGTCCCGAAGGAAGAATGCCTGACAGTCCAACCTGGTCTCATGTTACACGATCATCGGGGGTGTATAAACGCAACTGACTTCGTCAACAAGAAACTCAGGGCTACTATATGTCGCCTGATCTCGCACGAGTGTCTGACTCGAGAAAACAGGTGAGACAAAAAGTAGATGGTGAGCGAGTTTCGAGATTCCACAGAACTCAAAAATCGTGAAGGGCTTTG
The DNA here is from genome assembly GCF_015104395.2 of Macrobrachium nipponense. Taxonomy (NCBI): domain Eukaryota; kingdom Metazoa; phylum Arthropoda; class Malacostraca; order Decapoda; family Palaemonidae; genus Macrobrachium; species Macrobrachium nipponense. Next base: position 8,624,843 of record NC_061096.1, read on the forward strand.
TTGTTTGACAGACGCAAATCTCTGAGCCCAAAGGCCGTCAACAACATATTTGCATATTCTTTAATAGTTGTGACTGCCAGCTTATCCCTCATTCTTCAGACGGAAAAAAAGGAAGACGGTAATCTTATTCCTGTCAACCTCTCGATAGTCTGAACGTAGTCAGACTCAGAGCGGAGAGGTTATAGGTACCTTTCGAGTTAGAGTAGACCGACTCTCTCGGAAAGGTCCTTGGAAAGTGAACTAGGAAATATGTGACCTCTGTGAATCCAGGATTCTGAAGGCCAACATGGGGCGATCAGCGTCATTGTCGCTCCTGTGACGTCATAAATCCTCTTATTACATTTCCTAAGCGATTGAAAAAAAAAGTAGGAGAGACTAAACATCCATCCTCCCCGTTCAATATCATAGGATGGCGTTTAATGGTACCGATCCCGGATCGAGGAATAAGGGAGCAGAGAAGAAGCCGCCTCTTCGTCCTCAAACATATCGAAGAGAAGAATGAAAGGGCGTCCCTAAAGTCTACACAACTCTCAACTTACTTCTAAGAAAGATTCCACTCGGAAGTGAATAATTGCTGCCGTCGATCGAGACGATTTCGTACGGACTTTTGCAATCCTGTAACGAACCTGTAGAGGATCGTTACATTTTTACGCCTGTTGTTATATAGGCTCTTTCTCGTAAACTCGAACAAAGACCGAGAGAAGATACTTCTTAAGATATGAGAGAGCTGTGGAATATCAGAGTTGATCTGGGCCACTGGTTCCCAAAAACTCGTTTCGAGGGACTGGAGGGACTACCGAATCGCTTTTACTTCTTTCAGATTAAGATCCAGGACATCTGAAACCCTATCCACGATGTCCGGCACCTTCTTTCTGATCACCTCAGGTGATAGACGCACTGAGAGATGTTCAGAATCATTGCTAGATCTTGAATAATATTTCAGTTTCCCGGTAGGAAAAAACTGTGGTCTGAATTGCAGTCTATTCGGGGAAACAAACTTCTTCAGGAAGGAAATGGTCCCCAGCAAGCTCATCCTATTCCCTCCCCGAGTATGCTTATTTCCCTAAATAAGGCTGCGCTTTGCCTAAGCAGGAGAGCAAATAAAAGTGCAATGTTGCGGTAGACTCGTAGTTCCATACCGTGCGGTAACGAGCACCGAAAGGATTAAGAGATAACTCGTTGAACATAGTAAGGCAAAACGAATGCAACGTTTATTCATTCACGCTAAGAAATCCCCTCAATCTTAGGCTAAAGTCCGTGATTGTAGGACAGATACAGTTAGTCAGTCAATCCCGCAGGAGAGACGTAACCGTCAGCACAGAGATACGGTTAGTCAGTCAACCCCGCAGGAGAGAGAGACGTAACCTACAGCGCATGACAGCGCACGATCTGTCACTGAATACTGGCTCGGTTGGACTGGAGGACAGACAGCGTGACAGCAGCAGCAAGCAGCTTACGAACGTCGTCTCTTAACTTTATGTCTGGGTTGCCAGCTACCCTATTCTACGAAGAAATAGGTCCGTTATTTTTCGAGCAGAAACGACTCTCAAGCTGGTATATTTAAGCGAAACAGAAACGCTAAACTATATAGATGCGTTTGTGTCGTCAGAACACTACCATACAACGGTAAAAGATAAATCGGAAACTCCTGTTAGGCTGCAGGGAGTAACGATTAAATGTCCTTAAATAGACAACAGACCTCTCGGTGCCATCCGAAGAGGGTACTACAGCAAGCGTATATGACTTGAACCAACCAAAGTAAAATAACGCAAGGCGAAAAAATGAAATTATATCACAATAAAGTTTGTTCCTACTTACCTGGCAGACATATATAGCTGAATTCGAAATACAGCTACATACATATCTGACAGGCAAGTTTCATGAACAAAACTTAAGAGAATCGAAGCAGTCGAAGCAGTCAGTCTCAAGCTTCTTATGTTATTGGACATAAGCGTTCATTGACGTAGTCTACAAGTCTATTTCTTGTACGAGTCTGCGAATGACGAATGAGAGCTCTTCCGAACTTGTCAATAAGAGCTTATTCGCTTACGCAATATCAAGTTAATGAGATGTTTGTCATGAGAACTAACCCATTTACGGGACAAAGAGATATTTTGTCAAAGAGGGGATCCACTTACTTGACAAAACGAAAGTATATTGTCAATGGGGGGAAAGTCACTGAATTGACAAACGTAATCCAGGGAGCGAGCATTTAATTTTTCCGATTCCCGTCTCAAACGAGGAAGGAGCAAGAATCTGTTAAGAGACTGGGCTTACGGCAAGTAGGACGACGATGTTCAATTCGGCAGCGTAGTCCGACTAGAAACTAACAAAACATCTATCATCTGAAAAACCCTTTCAGAGGGGGTAAGGGGTAAAAAAGCTTGGAAAATTATCCTGGGAAGGAGGAAGAAACTCTCCAACCAGCTTCCTCTCCCGTATCACAACTAATGCCTGCTAAAGCTTAAAATTATGGCAGTACGGGCAAAGGAAGTCCTGTCTTGCGCTTTCCTGAAGAGCGTCCATTTGATGAGTGCCTTTGCAAGAAAAATCCTACTGAACGTTGCCGAGAGTCCTGACGTTGCAGGACATCGAGCCTTACATAACCCGTAACTGCCTTAGCGCAAAGTCTTGACTGCGGTAGTGGCAACTTAAATTTATTGGCAGAATGGCGGAAAGGTTGCGGTAGAGCAAACGAGATCTTCCTTAAACTCCCATCCACCTATGCGAAAAGCAATAATTATTATTGACAGAGACTTGAATTCACGAAACCCGATGTCTTGCGGGTTTCGAAGAAGAAGTTGTCTGTTCACTTTAAGCTTCCTCCGAAGCACTGCCTACTTCACATTCTTTGCAGGTTGAGTAGAAGGTATCACCGAAGGTAGAGGTAAAAATTCTTTAGGCCCAAATCTGAAACAAGAGCTTGAAGAGTTTCAACAGAAACGTTCAGCCAGGCGACCACCTGGCGTGCGCTGGTGCACTCGGGTCCACTTGGAGCGCGCATCGGCGTCCAAACTGAGCGCTCGGCGTCCACTGGAGCGCTCGGCGTCCACTGGCGCGCACGTAGCGCGCTTGGCGTGGGCACTCGCGCGCGCCTGGAGTCCATCCGAGGCGTCCCAGGCGTCCGCTCTCAAAAGCTTCCTGCTACTATGACTTCTTTTACGTATTTTCTCGGTGGAAAGACGGACACGAGTTCAGGCGACGTTTCGCCTTCTTACTTCTCACTGAAACGCATAACGAGAGAGAGAGAGGACGTGAAGCGTCCTCTTCTATAAAGCTTCTATTTAGAGGGCGCGAGTCCTTCCGAAAGCACACCACCCTGCACGTAGAGGACGCTTTCGGAGGACGAGAAGCAAACTTTCAGGATTCGTGCACGCGCACGCACTTTGGCAGTCTGGGGATTTTCATCAGTAACTGCCGAAGGCACGCCAGATCGGTGGGGGTTCCTTGTAACCCTCCTTCGCTTCGACATGCTCCCTCCCCAGGTCCTGGAGTCAAGCAGAGGTCCAGGCCTAGAGGCGAAACGAGGCCGATCTGACGCACCCTCCACTACACAAGGTATCACTGCACTTCTGTCACTTCACTTTTACTCTCTAAAGCAAGCACTTTCGATTCTAAGTTACGAATCGAAAGAGTATAAGAGAAAGGGCAATTCCTCTACAGACACTGCTTAGGGCCCGAAGGCAATACTGCAGGGTTAGGAGTAACAATTACAGAAGTAGCACTTCACAGCAATGAAGAAGAGCGAGCACCTCTCGTAGACATATTCATAGCCCGTAGCCATACTACAGGGTTAGGCAAAATAAAGTCTACAGGAAGGTTAGCAGGTTCACTACCCTGACTTTTGTTACTGATTAATTGCGTACATACGAATCATACGTCTTCCTTACGGAATTAGACATGTTTACTGATTAATTGCTACATACGAATCATACTCTTCCTCGGAATGACAAAGTCTCACACTCCTTACATGACAAATCTCAACAAAGAAGGAAGACCCATACCCCTCGTACATACCAAGTGCGGATCTACCGAAGCTTTCGGTAGCCACACCCTATTCTTTGCAGACAACCCCGTCTGAAACTAGCCTAACTAGATTCAGATATTTTCAAGCAAAAATGAATCAAATTCAAATCAATTTTAAGATAGCGTATGCCTAGCCCACCAAAGTCCAAGTAAATAAATCAAAGACAATTAGGATACTTAGCGGCAATGAAGTTTCCAAAATCCTAAGACGGAGGTACTGAAAACAGTGTTTTCAGCACCGGCGACAGAAAAATTATGATAGAAAATAATGGGAATGGTTCCTGATACCCGCCTCCCAGCGGCGGGAATGGGTACTAACCACCTGGCCGACCACTGCGTGTGTCGGAAGTTTTTAAAATTCTGTCGGACTTCAGAAAATACAGCTATATATATCTGACAGGTAAGTTTCATGAACAAAACTTATTGTACTTGAAAGAAATCATTAGAGTAATTATTTAGTGAGACTTGAACATAGCCTAATCCCTGATAAGTAAATTATCAATGCAAAGGTTTTGAGATACGAGAATGGAATAACATTCTAGGACTATTTTAGGGTAATTATTTACTGGTGTCTTGCTAATAACCTATGGCCGGTAAACAAAAATATAAAATGACCAATTTGTCCAAAATTGCATTTTTCCTAACTATACAAACCTGAGGTCCTTTTACAATAGGAAGGTAACTTGCGGCAGTTGGGTGGTCGTAAGATTTCGCAACAAGAGAGTTCGGTAGTTAACTGCTTGTCTGACTGGGAGGCGAAGAATCACTTTTGCTTTAGGCCCAAGCAAAAAATGCAGTGAGGGGTGGCATGACGTGGGACTGTGTGTAAAAGGACCTCAGGTTTGTATAGTTAGGAAAAATGCAATTTTGGACAAATTGTCATTTGTTCTGGCACGGGATACAAACCTTTCGGTCCTTTTTTACAATAGGAAGACTCACTCTTGGTGGGAGGAATCTGAGTCTTTTGTGAACGACTGGTGTTCGCCCACCTTGGAATGCCTCCCCTGGTCGTAAGAGTGAGGAGGGATCCACGCCTCTGTCCGATTGATCGGGGAGGTTGTGCACCGCAGGATCAATGGTCAGACCTCTGGACCAAGTTACTAAGAAGAGAGGCAAGCGTATCTCTTGTACCAGCAGCAAGAACTTGTTTTTCCTGTTTGCAAAGAGGCAACATAAAGTTATGGGCTTGTCTCTTGATGGCTTCCACTTGGGGAAGTGGTGGATATTCGCTCCCATACTCCCAGCCCTAGTGAAAGGGATAGGAATGGGACTCTGTCGAGTAGCTCACCTGCATATCGTCCTTATCCAGCAGGGTGACGACCGTATCCCTCTACCCACAGGTAAGAGAGAAAAAGATGGGAAGAGGAGCCAGTCACACTCTCATTCACTCATCCATTCTTACAGCCTGCGAGGGTCTGGGTTAGCTACACGTGTTGAGCAGCCACCACGGGTCCCAAGGAAAAAGTATCCAATGACCCGTGGGCAATATCCCGAATGGTTAGAAGGAGGTGCATGTGGTCTGGTTGTACCAGACCCCGGCCTTCAGTACCTGCGCCACGGAGAAGTTCTTGCGGATGCGAGGGAAGAACCAATATCTCTAACTTTTGTGGGCTCTCGGATGAAGGGTATGGATGTCTTCGCTACCATCAGCTTCGTACGCGCTCCTGATAACCTCACGTAGTCAGAAGGAAAGAGTGTTCCTGTACTTCTTTCTAGGTCATCCCGGTGCTAATGAAGAGGCGTCAACACTCAGCCTGAGGTGAGTTTTCTACAGATAGCGCCTTCGCACCCTCACAGGACAAAGCAGCATCTCCTTCGCATCGAAGGTGGTGAAGTCCATTAGGGAGGGGATTGTGAAGGACTCGAACCGATCGTCAGGGACCGAAGGGTTCTGAGTCTTCGCTACGAAGTTCAGTACGAAATCGAGCGTCACGGATCCCCATCCCCTGGATGCTTGACTTTGCAGGAAAAGTCATGCAGTTCCCTCAGAGGAAAAGAAGGGCATAGTCGCATGACCTATCCCTCTTCTCGACTTCATGGTGTCCAGTACCCATACAGGTCTATCCGTCTGCAGCGAAGTGTCTCGCAGTCTCATATCCGTCTGCAGCGAAGTTGTTTCTTCTCGGTAGTGGATAGGACACCACACTCCATGGGTGGGTCGATGGTATGGGTACTGGGACAAGCTATTAAGACGAAGTAATGATTGATCTGGAACAACCGAACTAAGTCCACAGCGTAGTTCGTAACTGACTCGGGCGCTCTGACAGCTGCCGACTGACTGCGTTCGGTAGTGAGGAAAGTTGTCCAAGCATCCGAGCAAGTCACGTGACCTTCGCCCTTTAAAGGGTTATGCCGAGAGACCAAACAAATCGTAAATTTGTTTGTCACCAATGCCGGACGGCGAGGTGATGATTCTCTTAAGGCATGTGCCCAACAGGCGAAAGTCAATTGCCTTCTAGAGACCGAGGTCCCTGATGGCCAGACATTCTCATAGTAGTTGAATCTCAGCTAAGGAGAAACAACACTATGTGCCGTTGAAGATGAAGGTGGACAGTGAATGTAACCTACATCTTCACAGCCGAATCGAGAGAAGGATTCTCAAGATTCTGAACCTGGGCTTACAAATGACTGAAAACGCTAACCGCTATTTCATTGCTGTCCAGTGAGGAGTCGTAGTTGCAATGAAAGCGGGGCGTTTTTCAGTAATGAAAACACAGGGAAGTACTGCCTGAAGAAAACTGTTTCTCAATGGGCTGAACATTTGGAGGAAGTAAGAGCTGGCAGGTCGGTGGGGAGTAGGCGATGTCTTCCGGATACATCTGTTAATTCGGGGCGAACAGTGAACAATTGCACACCTACGAATAAGAGATATTTTGAAGACAAACTCAGATGTCTGAAGAAATCATTCCGCATTATTGCAGTGCGATGCAGCGGGAGACTAGTACAGACCTCTGTTACTGTGCGGTAAACAGAAAGATGAAAGAGTCCAAGAGATAGCTCTGTTGAAAATTCTCGCAATGTCGAAGGCGATGAAATAGAGCGTCACAGCAGTAGATGGTCATTCATGTATGCGAGAATCCCCATTAATCAGAGACCTAAGTCCTTGATTGTTGGGCAGAGATACGGTTCGGTAGTCAATTATTGCAGGGGAGAGAGACATACCCGACCGTGCATCTCGGAGAGCCAGCTGGTACTGAGCTGCTATCGAGCAGTCCAATACAGTTAGCTCTCACTGACTCGTCATCCTGAGTTGCCAGGTAATCCATTCCAAGAAGGAATGCGTTCGGCTAGAACCATCGAGCATAAAAAAAAATACGGTCGAGCAATTATATTTAAACGAAACAGATTTCGGTAAATACAAAAGCTGAGTTGGTGTTGTCGTGACAATACCATAAGTATCTAAAATCGAAACTGTAACTCCTGGGAGGTTGCAGGCAGTCCTGAGTTGCAGTTCAATTAGGATACTAGTCGTCTCGGTCACAATCCGTAGAGTTAACTACGTATGCGCCTACACCCCGGACAATTCAACTGCTTGACAGAATTATGCGCGAGGGTAATATACGTAGTATATTTTGTATTGTTTCTGTACAACGACCTCCATCCTCAAATTCTTTTCCCTTCGAGGAATTGAGAATAAGGATTGGAGATCGACCGCCTTCGTTCTCTAGTCAAGAGAGTGAAGGAGAAGTCTTCCACTTCTCCCCAAAAGAAGCTTCAATGGTGAACAGAACACCGAAGCGATAGTTCAAGCCAAACTGGATGTTCCTGTCCGTTCTTCTCTATTCCAGGGTTGGTTGCCATACTGTGAGATATTCTTCCTTCAGCAACAGTGCTTCTTCCAAATGCTGGAAATTCCAGGAATTCGGCGAGGTTCCCGATTATCGTGGTAACAATTATGTTGGGATTCTCGTCTAGCCCACTCTGGACCGTGGTTTCGCCTAAGTGTTTGGAGATTGTAAAAAACTTGAACACTGAGAGTGCTAGAAATTCCGCAGAATTCTAAGCACTCGGCAGAAACCCACCCCCCCAAAAAATTCGTCAAATGATCATCAGTTGTGGTCCTCCCGATTCCCGTAGAAATCGAGAATGGGGCAGGATCCTTCCTCAACGACGGGGGCTTACGTCAAGTAGGACCCGAAGGTCCCCCCGGTAACACAGTCCCCAACGCGGGACCCTACAGAGAACTCTCTGCAGGATCCCTCCCCTTTCCGTAGCCGTAAGGAGAGAGGGAATGGGGGAGGAATTGGATACTCGCTCGCCTTCCAGAGTCTGGGGAAAACGTATCGTCAGAGAAACGTTTTCCCCGAGGAGGGTTATGAACTCGCACTGTAGGTAAGGGTCTGCCGCCACTGTGAACGTCGTCTGTGGGTGGGGCTGATCGATACCTGACAGGAGAGAGCCGATACCGTCCTCCGACGCAGGTAAAATCGCCGCTGTCGCAGTAGAGGAGGAGGAAGTAGCCTTTTCGGTCTGACAGACCTCAGTGAGCCGTCCTGTTCGAAGACGAGAGACTTCACCTGGTCCAACAGAGTCGGCAAGCTGCGATCGCGGCAGACCCACCATCGTTTGGGTTCCTTCTTGGACCCCAAAATGACTCGAGCCGGGTTGTGGCTCGGATGGTGGGCAGCGGCGATCCTTCCCCGAAGTCGTTGTGCTGACGAATCAGCGCAATACCTCGGCAAAGTTCCTGTGGATCCCTGGGGTGACTGCATCTTTCGGAATAGGACCGTCAAGCCCCTCAAACAAGAGCAACTCCCGAGATCCTCCCCTTCAGGAGGGGGAAAGCGGACAGACCCCTCCAGGTCTCGTCGCGGTCACTTTGCACATACGACCTGGTCGATCCTAAGATCATGCCTGGTACGTACGGCGTCGTGACAGGACTCGTGCGGGGCGCCCTCACGATTACTCCTCTCCTCGGTGTCTCGCCCTTCCCGGTGTAACCCAAGGAAGTTGAAGGCACGGGAGAGAGACCTGATGCTCCCCCCCTCCCTCACTGGCAGAACCAGTGTTCTTGCGGGGCTGCAGGCGATCACACAACCCGCTGTGGGGATCGAGCTGCAGGCCTGGTTGTGCCGCTCTCCCCGACCGAGAACAGCGGTCGCCCGATCTCATGCGTCAAGAGGAAACTGCTGCTGGTCGACCTAACCCGTCCGGTCCCTGTGGCAGCGGCGGTCAGGCGACCTGCAGAGACCAATGTCGCGGTGAGACCGGTGCGTGTCCTCAAGGCGCGTCGAACCACTGGGCGCCAGCGATCAGGGGGACCTCTTCCCAGCCTCAGCCGTGGCTGGTCTGGGACCGTCACGTCAACCTGGGTGACTGGCTGGTCGCTACAAGAGCGAGAGCTGGCCTGGTAAGAGTCGCCTGAGCGGCTCTCACCAGCCTTCCGCTCCGTGCCGTGAACCTGGCACCAAGCGAGACTCTCGCGTCTGGTTTTTGGCTGCACGCCACCCGTGGGTGACCGTACACTCGGTACCTCTCGCGAACGAGAGGCCGAGACGGAACCTGGTGTAGCGGCAGAACCTCTAGCACCAGGCGAGGAAGTACCGGTTAGCCAGTACTCCTCTGGTCCCCGTCTTCTTCTTCCTTGCGGAAGGAGAGACGGGCCCTACTCCCAAAGGAGCAGCAGGACCAGCGGAAGGACCCCCCGTCCCACCGGAGCCCTGAGAAGTTCTCGAAGGAGCCTTCTTAGGAGGGGAGGAGGCAGCCTTCTTCTTCCTCGGCTGGGTAGCCTTGGAAGTCGAAGGGGAGGGGGCGGCTGCAGACAACGAAGAAGACAAAGACGACGACGACACCTTTCCTCCTCTTCCTTTTCCTTCTTCGTCAGCTTCCTCAGGACAGACGTGAGGTCAGCCATCCAGGGCAGAACCGGGGCTCCTGTTGCCAAAGCAACAGGGCCCGGATGCACCTGTCCCGGACAGACAACATCTGGGCAGCAACTGTGGGCAGGGATGACGCCAGCAAGTATGGGAACAGCAGGAGCGGCGAAGAACAGCAGGAACAGCCAGCACAGCATCGGAGGCAGGTACGGCAGGCACGGCAGGTAGCACAGGTAGTCCAGGAGACGGGGCAGCAGCCAGCAACATCCTGGGTACCAGCGGCAGGTCCAGGGGCGAGCTCTTAGGGCAGCGGAAGTCCAGGCGAGGCAGCACAGCAAATCTGGGCGGCGGCGGCACGCCCCTCCTCGGTACGGCGACAAACGGCCCCTGCACAGCGGCTGAAGGAGTCACAGAAACCACGTGCGGAGAATACACTAGGTGAGGAGGGGCAGCGTACCCTGGGGTAGACAAAGTGGAAGTTGTGGTCACTACTCCATGGGTGACCGCACCAGGACGATGGAGCAGCCCCCTGGACACTCGGCACGCCCTGGAGTCCCAATGACGCACACCTGTCCCAGGTCATCCCCCACAGCAGAAGCACCTGCGGAAGAAGCAAGAGTCGAGTATATACGGGAGGGGTTCCCCTCACGCGGGGGGGGACGAGCCCCACCCCGAACAAATGGAAGACCCAAAATATAAATGCACGTCGGGTAACGAGCGCCCTCCTCTACACTTGACGGATCGGGCAAAGAAGAAGGACCTTGAAACCCTCCCCGAAGGGAAGGTGCCATACGTGGGAGCTGAGCGGGAGGGCAGGAAGAAGACCAAGAATCGGTTACCAAGGGAGTTGCAGGAGAGCTTTCCGACGACTTCTTAGCAGGCCTTCGTTCTTCCCGCCCCGCACAACACCCACTGCACCTCTGACCAATACACGGCTCGGCTCGAGAGCATTCGCGCCCTCGGCACCGAGTGCAAGGCATGAGGATCATTCCCGGGTATGAGCGGTAAACCTTGATCCATAATGATAATAAATACATGAAAATAAAAAAAAGAGTACCTGATTTACAATTTCATCGTTTCACTTTCACACAAAAATAAAAGGCTCGGGCCTAGATCATTTGTGCCCTCGGCACCGAGCGCAAAGGGCAAGAAAATAAATAAAAAATGAAAAAAAGCACAGCACTTACGATTTTCACTTTCACACTTTCACCCAAAAAAATACAGGGCTCGGTGCGAAAGCACTCTCGCCCTCAACACTGAGCACAAAGGACATGGGGATCGATCTCTGGAAAACTTTTAAATTTCCCACATTTACGCCCCTCCACCCCGGGGCACAGTCGCCGGGTAATGGAAGGGCATGGAGATTCCTTCGATCCTTGGTCCATTATTCATTTGAATTAATAATAAGTGTATATGAAAAAATGAAAAAAGAGTACTTACAGTTCACTTTACACACACACATATCCTGAAAGCACACGACGATGAAGCAGGCAGCGAGCGATGAAGAGCACGTCTACACACCAGCAGGCCGAAAGCAAAAGTGATTCTTCGCCTCCCAGTCGTGCGGGCGCGCGCACAGTTTGGACAAGCATTTAACTACCGAACTCCCTTGTTCAACAGCTTACGACCATCCAGCTGCCGCTAGTTACCTTCCTATTGTAAAAGGACCGAAAGGTTTGTATCCCGTGTCGGAACAAACAAAAGTTCAGCCTAAAGGAATGATGTAAAATCAAGATAACTTAAGGCAATTATTAACTCACGACTTGCACATAGCATAAGCCCAGTAAGTAAAAAATATGCAAAAGTATTAGGAGTAACTGAATGGTGTTACATTCAAAAACTATTCCCGGAGAGTACAAATATCCAGCTTGATGATAATCTGAATTAAACAAAAGACAAGACTCATCCTGCTCGAAGGCTACAAATTCGTTCTGGTGGTTGTGTAATACTACCAAAATATCCGTGATAATCAAAAACAAGATTAAGAGCTTAGCTAATTAGCATTTGCCATTTGGGGATGGCACTATATACCTACACAGCAATCGAAGTGCTATCCCCGAAATTTGAATCGGGCTGCTGCACGTGGAAACTATAGCTATATAATTACTGGGTAAGTCTCAATTACAAAATAGAGTATTAATAAAGAACACCCTTCAAATTGTTTTAACCAAGGTAATAGATATCCACACATCTAATACTAGTGGATAAAGTGCACCTTCTCGAGTGAATATTTAAGAAAAGAAATGAAAGTAACATTAACATACTTATGCACACATAAATTTACAATAAAACTTTAGTTTAACTTCATTACTAAGCTAAAAAAATGATTAGTATAGTTGTTACTTAACAAAAAAAGATCACATTTATCAATACAAAAAAGTAGTCAATTAGTCATCTTACCTGATCATCATTTTCATCAGCAAATGTAATTGCTGTCAACTTGTAAGAATTGGTAACCAAATATTCATTTATAAGAAAGTTAAGCGTTCTCTTTTCATGGGGTCGGATGGATGACAGAGCAGCCACAAAAACCTTTTCATCAGCTTCTTCCTTTTCAGATGATATTGGTTTTGCTTCTGTCAACCCAAAAACCAAAAGCTATTAAACTTAAAAGCATTAATAATAAACAATAAAAAAAAACTGACAAGCTCCATCCATCAGAACATCCTTATATATGATGACACTTCAAAATACAATTTTCACACTGAGCAGAGCAATACCACAAAAACATTTATTAAACAATAAACTAAAACTAATTTAGTTGAACTTACTGAATATCTTAATGTTTGTTATTTTAACTCATTAATCATAAGTAGCCTTATTTTGTGTGGAATACACCCAGGCACACCAACTCAAAAAGATTTGAAAAAACAAACCCTGCTGCAGATATACTAGCGGACTCAACCAGGCGGCAAGGCATCACTACTCAATTTCCTTTACGCTTCACAGCCTGCGCCTATTACTCGGATGATACAACTGATAAGAGAAGCATGTAGCAAGGAGAATATACTAGTATATTTGTAGGTTCCTGTAAATTGTGCTCCAGGCAGTCTTCTTCATTCGAGAGACAAGAATAAGGACTGGAGCAGACCTTCATTCTCTAATGAACGAGAGCGAATGGTGAGAAGTTTGTACCTTCCAAAGGGAGATTTCTACGGTGAGAACAAGATAACGAAGACGACTAGTTCAAGATAAACTGGTTGTTCCCAAAACAGTAGCACTGGGGAGGTGTTCAAACCTCTCGGTGCTATCCATCCTGAACAGATTGACATGAGTACTGTAAAATTCTAAGATAGAACCAAATACATAGTCTCTCAGATTTGAACTCTAAGGAGTATACTCCATAGAATACCATTTATTCCCTTGTTCATTCCGGTATAACCAGGAAGTAGAGGGAAAAAAGAGAGGAGGATTGACTGTTCTTGCCCACTCTTCTCTGACTTTGCGATGTTCTCACTTTGTTAAATGAAGCATTCATTTCCTACAACCATTTCATTCGTGTGAACGTGAGCAAAGGTTGACTGAAGTTAAATGTAGTAAAAGCTGGTGAGAACTTGCCACTCTTGCTACACCAATCTTCTTTTCCATGATCGAACCTGAGGAACAGCGATATCAATCTTGGCCATTCCCGGCTTTCACAAGTGGGTCCAAGCCTTCAATGTGACTCGGTCCCTTCTCTCACCCTGCGCCACTGTCATGATTGAGAGAGGACTACTTCTCACTGACTGTGGATGTATGATCCCCTTTGGAGGTTGTACACTTGAAGAGACCCGTACACAAGTACCCAACGCAGCCCCTTGGAACTCGAGACAGGAGAATGAACCTGGGTTCGAACTCCTAGGGCTCCGAAGACACAATTAACTGTTCTCCTTTGAAGCCGAAGCTCTAAGAAGAAGAATAAAGAGGGTTTCTGTGTCTGCTGTCCTATATGTTCGGACTCTAAGGTCCAAGACATGAGGACAGTGCTTGACCCTTGACCATTCACCTAAAAGGTGTTGCATGAAGTTCCAAGCTCTGCTAACTCCAAACCAGACTGAAGAGTGAACTCACCTGTACTGGTAAAGGCTCTTCTCACTATCCAAGTACTCGTGATAGTGAGCAATTGGCGAGCACTAGAATTCGTAAGAAAACCCGACTCTTGTAAGACAATAATTGGGTGAGCTTTGGCTCGCCCAGGTATTCTGCAATATGATGAAGCAAAGCACTCAGCGAGCGTCAGCGAAACCAAGGGATCCAGGGGGTCGACGAGACTCCTGATTATTATAATTACCGGGAATGCCTGTTTCCCAATTGTTTTGAAATCACAGAAAACCAAATCACTCTGTGAACACCACAAATTCCAAGGAATTTAATGGCTAGTGAGACTCTCGATTTTTGTAATTACAGTTACCGCAGGGAATGTCTGTCTCGCCCGAGGTGGGGTTTAGAAATTACTACAGTAACCACAACATTAAGAATGCCAGAAATTCCAAGGAATTCGAGCATTCAGTGAGATTCCCAAGTATTGTAGCAACAATTATCTGGAATTCTCGTCTTACCCAAGTGTTTGCAGATCATTGAAGACAAAACACTTAGAGTGCTAGAATTCCCAAGAATTTAAGCGCTCGGCGAGACCCCTGAATTTCAGCAAACAATCATTGGGGCAGGGCCCCTCCTCGACTCCTGTAGAAATCGAGAAAGATCGAGCATAAAAACCAGCCCTAAACGCAAGCATTTCAGACTGGAATACCAGTGCAATTCAACAGAATATATACACTCAAGGCTCCCTAAACGTCAGAAACCATAGGGGACTGAGAATTGAAATCTGTCTAAGGGACATAGTATCTTGATCTGATGGAAGATCCTTCCTCACCGCATGCATGGTCCGGCGGGACCGTCAAGTCAACCCTGGGTACTGAGCGATCATCGTGAAAGGGATCACCGGCAAGGTGTGAGTCACGACCCGCGATTCACTCCTTTCTTCTGCTCCGTGCCCGAATCGTGATGGTGAGCGGACTCAGCGTCTCCGACTCTACATGCATGCGAATCCGTAGATTTACGTGCACTTGGGTTATCTCATGAATGAGCGCCCAACATGGAACTAGTCTTGGGGGCAGAACCTCTAGGACTAGCAGCAGAAGTGCGAACCGAAGTTTGTGCTTCTATGGCTCCCGACACGCTAGTCCCTGTTGACAGTGTGACAGTTCCTGTTCCCGAAGAAACATGCAACCCAGCAGAAGACCCAACTGCCTCCTTAGTTCTAGGTGGCAAACCCTTAGAAGTCCCGTGACAAGGCTTCTAGGGAGGCGGGGAGGGAGGGAGACTACCTTCTCCTTCTTCGGCATAGAGCCTTAGAAGTCGAAGGGGAGGAGGTCGAAGAAAAATATGATGATTACGAAGAGGAAGATGACGACACTTGACGAGCTCTCTTCCTCCTCAACTTCTGCAAGACTTCTTGTACAGGATGAGAAACATTTACTAGTAAAAGTAGAGTTAATAATCACAGGGCAGCCGCAAAGGGTGTTGTCCAATGACAAAACTCCAGGATAACAGCGGCAAATTTATATGATTCCCAGTAGTGAAAAAGTTCACACACTCAAGGACCAGTATCACAGCATGGTACGAGTTATGGGTACAATTCTAAGGTTAGGACATAGCCAACTAAGATATCCAACCATCTACTGCTGTAATCAACTATCACCATTGTTAGCCCGTAAAAGAGAGGAAATATGATTAAAAATGATATTGTTATTATACAATAAAGTTTCGTACATACTTACCTGACAGATATATATAGCTGTAGTACTCTCTGACGACCGACAGAATTTCGAAAACTCCCGGCAAACGCAGTGGTCGGCTAGGTGGTTAGTACCCATTCCCGCCGCTGGGAGGCGATTACCGGGAACCATTCCCATTTTTCTATTCAGATTTTCTTTACCACTGTCCCCTGAGGGAGGTGTGGGTACTTGATTATATATATCTGTCAGGTAAGTATGAACAAACTTTTTGTATCATGACAATATCATTTTGTTCATGACACTTACCTGCCAGATATATATATAGCTGAATCCCCACCATTGGAGGTGGGAAGGGACAGAATAGAAGGATTTTGGAAACATTTCACATGCAGATGATTGACATCTTGGTTTCCCTACCTGTTAGCATAGCTGACTTCGTGATTACTGTCACCCAAGCCTGCTTCTGCTTAATAACTAGTTTCCAGCAAGGTAGTGACCTGTATAGCTGGATAGTTCTAGATGATCTGTCAATGGAGCGTGACCACAATGTGACTAGACCATATTGACCATACTGAAGACAACGAAGCATAATAAATACCACCTAACCTAGCCTCACTAAAGTTAGTCCCATAACTTTCAGGCTAATTAAAGGGAAGACCGCCTCAAGCAGCCAACCCTACGACCGTAAAAAACAAACCCATAATTAAAATCACACACATTCATTTTCTAAAGAATGGGGTTTCGTATGCTTCGTCCCCAATACTGTATCCGCGGAAATGTATGGTCCAAGCGAGTAGCAATTCTCATATGTCCCTTCACATCTCTGAGGTAGTGTGAGCAAACACAGAGTTTTGCTTCGCCAAATGTGGCACCCAGGATATCACTGAGTGCCATATTTTTTTCCTGAAAAAGCCACCGAAGTAGCTAACCGCTCGAACCCTCGTGAAGCATTAACTTTTTAGCAGTTTCAAGATCACCATCCGTGCAGGATGAATGAGCTTCCCTGATTGGTGTTTCTCAAGAAGAACCGCCAGTGCGTTTTTAGACATTGGTAATTCCGGCCTCTTGACCGAACACCACAGGTTGTCTGACGGGCCTCTACATTGTTTGGTCTTTTCCAGATAAAATTTGAGAGCTCTGACAGGGCACAAAACTCTCTCCGGCTCTCGTCCGACGAACTCTGATAACCCCTTGATATCAAAGCTTTTAGGCCAGGGGTTGGATGGGTTTTCGTTCTTCGCTAAGAACGAGGACTCAGCGAACACACCGCATTGTGTTCTCTGAAACCCACATGTTTGCTCATAGCTTGGATTTCGCTAACCCTCTTAGCTGTTGCAAAGCGGTTAGGAAATAGCTTTCCTAGTTACATCTTTCAAAGAGGCAGCGTGCATAGGCTCAAATGGGCTGACATTAAAAACTTTAAGACAACTCTAAATTCCATGAGGGAATCTTGTCTCGTGGAGCTTTTGATGTTTCAAAGGACTCAATAAATCGTGAAGATCTTTATCATTTGATAAATCCAAGCCTCTGTGTCGAAAGACCGTTGACAGCATACTTTTGTATGCCTTTAATCGTTGACACTGAAAGTTTGTCTATATCTCTAAGATGTAAGAGAAAATCAGCAATCTGGCTCACAGAGGTCGTGGAGGAGGAAATATTTTGCCTTCTACACCAGCTTCTGAAGACAGCCCACTTCGATTGGTAGACAGCTTGGGAAGAGTTTTCTTCTAGCGCTGGCAATAGCTCCTTGCCACCGATCTTGAAAAACCTCTCGCTCTGGCCAACTTTTGGATAGTCTGAATGCAGTCAGACTCAGAGCGGAGAGGTTTCCCGCCGATACCTCTCGAAGTGGGGCTGTCTGAGTAGATCGATTTTTTCTGGAAGTTCCTTGGGAAATCTACCAGAAATGACATCTGCCTCTGTGAACCATCGCTTGCAGGCCAAAAGGGGGCGATCAACGTCATTCTTGCTCCTTCCGACGCCGCAAACTTCCTTATTACCTCTCCAGGAGTTTGAATGGAGGAAAGGCGTAGAGATCCATCCCCTTCCAATTCCAAAGCAATGGCATCTATTGCTATTGCTCCTGGGTCTAGAACTGAGAGCAGTAAATAGGAAGCCTATTCGTTTTTGCTGTCGCGAAGAGGTCTACCAGTGGACGTCCCCAAAAGTTTCCACAACTCCTTGTCAGATCTCTGATGGGAGAAGTCCATTCGTTTGGAAGCATTTGATGTTGACGGCTGAGGAGATCCGCACGAACGTTCTGCTGTCCTGAAACGAACCTCGTTAGAATCGTCACATTTCTCAGCTTCGCCCAAAGTAAGATTTCCCTCGTTATCCTGAACAGGGAGCGAGATAGAGTTCCTCCTGTTTCTTGAATATGCGAGCCGCCGTGGTGTTGTCCGAGTTGACTTGTACATTCGTCCCACAATCCCTTGACTCGAAGCATTGAAGTGCCAAACGAATCGCCTCTAGCTCCTTGAGGTTTATGTGCCAGGACCTCTGTTCCCCTCTCCAGAGGCCTGACACTTCTTCCTCCCCAGTGTTTGCTCCCCAGCCCGTCATGGACGCGTCTGAGAACAACACTAGGTCTGGCTCAGAACTTTGAGGGACATCCCTTCCGATAGCTTGACGGGATCGGACCACCACTTCAAATGCTCTTTGATCGATTGAGGGTTATTCTCAAAATCTCGTCTAGGTCTTTCTTGTTCTTCCAGTTGTCTGCTAGGAAAAACTGAAGCTGTCTGAGGTGCAGCCTTCCCAGAGAAACAAATTTTTCTCCAGCGAGGAAATGGTCCCCAGCAGACTCATCCATTCCCTCGCCGAGCATATTTCCTTCTCTAAGAAGACCGATACTTTCTCTAAGCATTTTAGCTGACGTTCTATGGTATGGAAATGCTTGAAAGCCACTGAATCCATCTGAATCCCCAGATACACGATGGACTGTGTGGGAATCAGTATGGACTTCTCGAAGTTGACCAGAAGGCCCAGGTCCTTCGTCAGCTGTAATGTCGTATGCAGGTCCTCCAGACAGTTCCTTTGACGTGGACCGGATCAGCCAATCGTCTAAATAGAGTGAGACTCTTATCTTTGAGAGGATGGAGCCATCTTGCTACATTTCGCATCAGAAGCGTGAATATCATAGGGGCTGTACTCAGCCCGAAACAGAGAGCTCTGAATTGGAAGACCTGTCCTTTCAGAACGAATCTGAGGAACTTCCTGGACCGAGGATGTATCGGAACATGGAATAGGCATCTTGGAGATCCAAGGACACCATCCAATCTCCTGGTCTCAGGGAAGCAAAACAAAAACAGACTGTGCAGTTTCCATCTTGAATTTTATTTTCCTTACAAAAAAATTCAGCCTGCTTACGTCTAGGACAGGTCTCCATCCTCCCGAGTGCTTCGGAACAAGAAAGCCTGTTGTAGAAGCCTGGAGAGTTCCGTGACACGACTCTTTTTACTGCTCTCTTTTCCAACATCTGATCCAAAAGGTCTAATAAGATCTGTTGCTTTGAATCCTGATAAGAGGGCGAAAGGTCTATTGGTTCTATGCTTATTAATGGTGGTTTCGATAGAAACGGGATTTTGTAACCTTTCTCGATCACTTCGAGTGACCAAGAGTTCGCCCCTCTTATCCTCCATGCTTCGGCGAATAGAGCGAGTCTCGCCCCGACTGGTGTCTGGAGGGCCGAAAAAGTCATTTCTTTCCCGTGGTTTTTGAGGGGCTCTGCCCCTAGGGAAACTCCTCCCTCGAGCAGCAGCTCTTGAAGAGGCTCTTCCACAAAAAGGGCTTATAATTCTTCCTAGAAGCTTGCGTGGTTCTGAAGACATCTGATCGCAGGACGTTTCGAAGACCGAGACAATAAGTCCTGCGTCGCTCGTTCTTGGAGATTTACTGATAAATCCTTTACAATCGATTGTGGAAAAAAGATGAGCAGAAAAGAAAGGAGCGAACAACAATTCTGCTTTTTTGCGATGGCGACACTGACTAGCTGTGAAGCTACAGAAGAGTGCGCGTTTCTTCAGGACTCCCGACGCAAAATGTGATGCCAGTTCGTCGGAGCCATCTCTTACTGCTCTGTCCATGCATGACAAAATACTCGCTAAGTCCTCCAATGAGATAGAATCTGGGCTTCTAGACTGAACATCCAAGACGCCCAAACACCAATCTAGAAAGTTAAAAACTTCCAAAGTTTTATAAGGCCTTTGAGATGGTGATCTATCTCCGACATTGTCCACGAAACTTTCGCTGATGCCAGGTAAGATCTTCTAGGAGCTTCCACTAAGTTGGCGAAATCCCCTTGTGCGGAAGCGGGATTCTCAACCTGCTTCCTCTTCTGTCTCGTACCACTTCCCGATCTTCCACTAAGCCTAGTGGGGGGGGAGGGGGGAAGCGCAAAAGAAGTCTTGCCCTTTGTCTTTTTTGATTCCATCCAATCATGGATTCTTTTAAAAGCCCTTTTAGTCGAGAGCAAAGTGGCCATTTTGACAAATTTGGAGTCTTCCTTGCCTTCGAAGAGTTAGTTGCGAAGGTGGAGAGAGAGGAACTGGAGCTCGGAATTTCTCGAAAGGGAAACAAATCTTTTAAAAGACGAGTCAAAGTCTTATAATCCACAGAGGATGAGGTTGTAGGATCCTCCTCCTCTTCCGAAACAGCCTCGCTTGACGATTTATTTTCTAATGGAGACATAGCCTTATTCTGAATTGAACGAGAAGAAACCAAAGTTTCACCTCCCTTCCGAACCGTAGGTTTTGTGTTTTTTTTGTTTCAAATCAATTTTGAGGAGAGTCTGCTATGTTCTCCTAACCTTGACTTTCTCTCCGAATTTTCCAAAAACTAACGTCATACGATTTCTCTTGACGAGCACTGATATGACAATTTGTCGAAAATTGCATTTTTATTTTTCCAACTATACAAACCTGAGGTCCTTTAAAACAATAGAAGTAGCTAGCGGCAGCTGGAACGGTCGTAAGCTTCGAACAAGGGGAGAACGGTAGTTAACTGCTTGTCCGCAGCCCGACTGGGAGGTAAACAAATCACTTTTGCTTTTGGCCCATGCAAAATACGCCAGAGTGAGGGGTGGCATGAGGAGGGACTATATGTAAAGGACCTCAGGTTTGATAGTTAGGAAAAATGCAATTTTCGACAAATTGTCATTTGTTCCGATACGTAATACAAACCATCTGTCCTTTAACAATAGGAAGAACTCACTTCTTGGTGGAGGAATCTGAGTCTTTTGATGAACAGACTGGTGTTCGTCCATCCCTGAAATGCCTCCCTGGTCGTAAGAGCGAGGGAGGGATCCAAGCCTCTGTCCGATTGATCGGGGTGTGCACCGCAGGATCAATGGTCAGACCTCTGGGCCGAGTACTAAGAGAGAGGCAAGCGTATCTCTTCGTACCAGCAAGCAAGAACTTGTTCGTCCGTTTGCAAGAGGCAACATAAAGTATGGGTTGTCTCAAGCTGGCATCCACTTCCTCCCCCTTGTTTGGAGGAAGTGGTGGATATACGCTCCTATCCCTAGTGAAAGGGATAGGATGGGGCTCTGTTTGAGTAGCTCACCTGCATCTTGTCCTTAGTCCAGCAGGGTGAGACCGTGTCCCTCTAACCACAGGTAGAGGGGAAGAAAAAAGATGGGTGAAGAGGAGCCAGTCACACTCTCATTCACTCATCCATTCTTACGGTCACACCAGGACTCGATGCTGTTCAAGCCTGCGAGGGTCTGGGTTCGCTACACAACGTGTTGAGCAGCCACCACGGGTCCCAAGGAAAAAGATCCAAGGACCTGTGGGCAATATCCCGAAGGTAGAAGGAAGGGCATGTGGTCTGGTTGGACCAGACCCCTGCCTTCAGTACCTGCGCCACGGAGAAGTTCTTGCGGACAAGGCAGCATCTCCTTCGCATCGAAGGCGGTGAAGTCCATTAGGGAGGGGATTGTGAACGACTCGAACCAATCGTCAGGGACCGAAGGGTTCTGAGTCTTCGCATACGAAGTTCGGTATGAAATCGAGCGTCACGGATCCCCATCCCTGGATGCTTGACTTCGCAGGAGAAAGTCATGCAGTTTCCTCAGAGAAAAGAAGGAAATAGTCGCATGACCTATCCCTCTTCTCTACTTCGGTGATGTCCAGTACCCATACTGGTCTGTCCGTTTGCCACGAAGTCTCTCGCATCCTCCTATCCCCATGCAGCGAAGTTCTCGGTAGTGGATAGGACACCGACACTCCATGGTGGGTGTCGATGGTATAGGTACTGTGACAAGCTATTTAAAACGAAGTAATGATTTGCTCTGTAACAACCGAACTAAGTCAACAGCATAGTTCGTAACTGACTCGGGCGCTCTGACAGCTGCCGACTGACCTGCGTTCGGTAGGAGGCAAGTTGTCAAAGCATCCGAGTAAGTCATGTGACCCTTCGCCTTTAAAGGGTTATGCCGAGACCAAACAAATAATGTATTTATTTGTCACCAATGCCGGACAGCGAGGTGATGATTCTCTTAAGGCATGTGCCCAACAGGCGAAAGTCAATTGCCTTCTAGAGAGCCAAGGTCCCTGAAGGTAAACATCTCACTGGTTTTGTTGAATCTCAGCTAAGGAGAAACAACACTATGTACCGTTGAAGACGAAGGTAGATATTGAATGCAACCTAGCGTCTTCAACAGATGAATCGAGAGGAAGGATTCTCAAGATTCATAACCTGTGCTTACAAATGACTGAAAACGCTAACCGCTGTTCATTGCTGTCCGGTGAGAAGTCGTAGTTTGCCAATGAAAGCGGGGCGTTCTTCAGTAATGAAAACACAGGGGAAAGCCGCCTGAAGAACTGCTTCTCATGGGCTGAACATTTGGAAGTAGAGCTGTCAGGTCGGAGAGTAGGCGATGTCTTCTGACACATCTTGTAATTCGGGTTGAACAATGAACAATTGTACACCTACGAATAAGAGATATTTTGAAGACAAACTCAGATGTCTGCAAAATCATTCGCATTATCGCAGTGCGATGCAGCGGGAGACTTGTACAGACTTCTGTTACCGTGCGGTAAACAGGAAAGATGAAAGAGTCCAAGAGATATCTCTGTTGAAAATTCTCGCAATGTCGAAGGCGATGGAATCTAGCGTCACAGCAGTAGATGGTCCTTCATTATTGCGAGAATCCCCCGTTAATCAAGACCTAAGTCCATGATTGTTGGGCAGAGATACGGTTTTCGGTAGTCAATCAAAGCAGGGGAGAGAGACATACATGACCGTGCATCTCGGAGGCCCAGCTGATACTGAGCTGCTATCAGGCAGTTTCAATACGCAGTAGTTGTTAGCCTGAGCTCTCGCTGACTCGTCATCCTGAGTTTGCCAGGTAATCTATTATTCCACGAAGGAATGTGTTCGGTCTAGAACTACCGAGCATAAAAGATATGCTCGAGCATTATATTTAGGCGAAACGAATTTCGGTAAATATAAAAGTTGAAATGGTGTTGTCGTGACAAAACCGTAGTAATATAAATTGAAACTGAAAACTCCTGGAGGTTGCAGGCAACCCCGAGTTGCAGTTCAATTAGAATACTTGTCTTATAAGTCGCAATCCGTAGATTAACTAGGATATGCGCCTACCCCTCGGACAATTCAACTGCTTAGTAGAATCATGTCGCGAGGTTAATATACGTAGTATATTTGTAGGATTCTGAACAACGATCTCCATCCTAAATCTTTCCTTCAAGAAAACAAAATAAGGATTGGAGATCGACCACCTTCGATCTCTATCAAAGAGAGTGAAGGAGAAGTCTTCCTCGAGGAAAGCTTCAATGGTGAACAGAATACTACGACGATAGTTCAAGCCAAACTGGATATTCCCGTAGATCTTCTCTATTCCAGGTTGGTCGCCTACTGTGAGATAGTTTCTTTCAGCAGCAGTCTTCTTCCCAATGCTAGAAATTCCACCAGGAATTCGAGCATAGGCGAGGTTCCCGATTATCGTGTAACATATCGGGATTCTCGTCTCGCTCACTTTGGACCGTGGTCTCGCCCAAGTGTTTGGAGATCGTAAAAAACTCGAACACTCTGAATGCGTTAGAAATTCCGTAGAATTCTAAGCAGTCTGCGAAACCCCCACCACCGAATTCGTCAAACGATATCGGCTGGTGGTCCTCTCGATTCCCGTAGAAATCGAGAATGGGGCAGGATTCCTCCTCAACGACCGGGGCTTACTGTGGGTAGGACCCGAAGGTCACCCCGGTAGCGCAGTCCCGAACGTGGGATCCTACAGAGAAATCTCCGTAGGATCCCTCCCCTTTCCCTCGTAGCCGTAAGGAGAGAGGGAATGGGGGAGAAATTGGAACTCGCTCGCCTTCCCAGTGGAACTAGCAGTTGGAGAAGAGTAGGAGCAGCCATCGCCGGCCTCTCAGAGTCTGGGAAACGTATCGTCTGGAGAAAACGTTTTCCCGCGGAGGGTTACGAACTCTCACTGTAGGTAAGGGTCTGCCGCCACTGTGAACGTCGTCTGGGTGGGGCTGATCGCACCTGACAGGAGAGAGCCGATACTGTCCTCCGACTCATTCCAGTCCTCGTTCGAGGTCGAAACCTCTCAGGAGGAGACCGAAGGAGTATTTAAATAACGTGTCCGAAAGAACACGTAGAAAACGCCACTGTCGCAGTAGAGGAGGTGGAAGTAGCTTGATCGACCGGCCAGAATTGAGAGAGCCTTTTGTCCGGAGACGAGAGACTCTGGTTCGAGACAGAATCGGCAAGCTCGATCGCGGCAGAACCCACCGTCGGTTTGGGTTCCCTCTCGGGCCCCAAACGACTCGAGCAGAGACGTGGGCTCTGCTGGTGGGAGCGGCAATCCTTCCGCAAGGTCATTATGCTGACGAATCAGCTTAATGACTTCTGCAAATTCCTCTGTATCTCGGGAGTAACCGCGTCTTGCGGAGTAGGACCGTCCGTCCCTCCAACAAGAACAGATTCCCGAGATACTCCTCCTTCAGAAGGAGGAACAGCGGCAGACCCCTGACAGTCGCCTCCAGCTACTTGCGCGTATGTCCTGGTCGGTCCTAGAACCGTGCCTGGTCCATACAGCGTCATAGCGGGATCGCGAGCGGCGCACCTCTCGCGATCACTCATAGATACCTCGCTCCCTCCCGTTGTAGCCCGAGGAGGTTTGAAGGTACAGGAGAAGGCAGACCTGACGCTCCCCCCTAGCTCGCTGGCAGGACCAGCTTGCTTGGAGGGCTGCTGCTGATCGTCAATCCGCAGTGGCGATCGAGCAGCAGGCCTAGCCTTGCCGCTCGCCTGGGGCGAGAGGCTCGGCTGAGAACGTCGACGCTGATCTCTAGCGTCAGCGAGCTGTTGCTGGTTACCGTTTCCCGCCCGGTCCCCGATGGAGCGTCGTAAGGGGGGGTGACCTGCTAGGCTCGCTGCCGCGTGAGACCCTGGCGAGCGTCCTCTCGGCGCGTCGAGCCGCTTACCGACGGCCGCGGGGACCCCTTCCTCGCCTCAACCCGTGGCTGGCGTCAGCGACCGTCACGTCAACCCGAGCAGCCAGTGGTCGCTGCGAGAGCGCCCACTGGCCTGGCGAGTCGTCTGCACTTACACTCGCCAGTCTTCTGCTCCGCTCTTCGGTCTTGACGGCGAGCGGAGGCTCGGGTGTCAAGACTTTGGCTGGACGGTCCTCCCACGGGAGACCGTCCCATCAGTACTTCTCGCTAACGAGAAGCCGAGGCGGATCCTGGTTTAGGCGGCCAGAACCGCTAGAACCAGGCGAGGGAAGTGCCAGCCGAAGCTGTACTTCCTCTGGTCCCCGTCTTTTTCTCCTTGGTTAGAAGAAAAAGACGGGCCCTGTTCCCGAGGGAGCAGGAGGACCAGCAGAGACTCCCCGAATCGCCGGAGCGAGGGACGGGCCCTTAGGAAGGTCCCGAAGGAGCCCCCCCCCTTCTTAGGGGGGAAAAACCCGGGTTACCAGCTGGTCGCTGCAAGAGCGGCCGCTGGCCTGGCAAGAGTCACCTGAGCGTCTCTCACCAGCCTCTGCTCCGTTGCCGCGTCTTGGCGCCAAGCGAAACTCTGGCGCCGAACTTGGCTGCACGGGGTCTCCCGAGGGAGGGGGAACGTACACTCGGGATCTCTCGCGAACGAGAACCGAGCCGGAACCTGACGTAGCGGCATCGCCGCTAGCACCAGCGAGGAAGTACCAGAGCTAACCGATACTCCTCTGTCCCCGCTATCTCTTCCTTACGAAGGGGGAGACGGGCCCCGCTCCCGAAGGAGCAGGAGGACCAGCAGAAGGACCCCCCGTCCCACCGGGGTGGGACGGGCCCTTAGAGTTCCCGAAGGAGACTTCTTAGGGGGAAGGCAGCCTTCTTCTTCTTCGGCTTATGGGCCTTGGAAGTCGAAGGGGAAGAGGCAGCAGCAGACGATGACGCCGATGACAGCTTTCTTTCTCCTCCCCTCCTCGTCAGCTCACGCAGGACAGTCGTCAGTCCTCCATCCAGGCCGGAGCCGGGGCTATTGCCGAAGCAACACGGCCCGACTGCACCTGTTCCGGAGGCCTGGGACTGGGGAAGACACACCGTTTGCAGGACCATCAATGACAGGCTCAGGAACCAGCAGCGACCAGGAACA
Organism: Macrobrachium nipponense; assembly: GCF_015104395.2. Lineage (NCBI taxonomy): Eukaryota > Metazoa > Arthropoda > Malacostraca > Decapoda > Palaemonidae > Macrobrachium > Macrobrachium nipponense. The sequence goes on from NC_061096.1 coordinate 8,651,004, forward strand.
GCAACCACTCAGGGAGGGCAGGAACAGCGGCAGCGGTAGAACCCAGAAGGGACAGCCCAAGCCAACAGCGGGATCACATCAGCGGCAGGTTACGGCAGGCCAGCGATCGCCTCGTAGAATCATCGGCAGCCAGCGGAAACCTGGGTACTGACGCCGGTCCAGGGGCGAGCTGCTGGAACAGCGGAAGTCTGGGGCAGGCAACACGAAGAAAAACAGGCGGCAGCGGGCAACTCCCCCTCGGTACGGCGGCGGCCCTAGTAGCGGCAGACGGCGTCACCGACCACAGCATGGTGAGTAGACCAGGAAGGGGGGGGGGGAGCAGCATAAGCGCCGTGGGTAGTAGTGGAGACCGCCCCAGACCTCGCTAGGACGCTGCAGCAGCCCGTGGATGCTAGGCACGCCTGCCGCCGCGGTGGGTCCATACCTGTCAAGGTCGTCTCCCACGGATGTAGCACCTGCCGGTAACATATACAGATTAGTAAGAGGGGTTCCCTCACGCAAAGGAGGGGGGGAAGACATGCCCACCCCAGAACGCAAAGGAAGACCCCAAGCACGGGGGGAAGACATGCCCACCCCCGAACGCAAGGAAGACCCAAATACAACAAATACAGTGGGCATCGCTTATTCCACGGATCAGTATTCACGGATCCAGTTAATCACGGGTTTTTTCTTGGACCGTTTTCTCATGTTACATCACTGGCATGAATCGCTGCATCACGGGGTTTGTGTGTTTGCGTATGCGATGTTTTTTTCGGGGTAGGCAACCGCTCGGCCGTGGTCCGATAACTACCAAAATTCATTTTTAAAGACTCATATAATGATATTAACTGACAATAAAAGTAATAAAAACCATTCTCACCTAATATATTATTGTCCTATCTTCGAAATGAATAGCCTATTCAAAGGTTTATGTTTACGACGTTCATTGGTAGGCTAAGCGTAGTTGCAAGTGCATAACCACCAACGTACACAAACATTCACATTATGATATTAACTGACAATAAAGTAATAAAACATTCTTAACCATATATATTATAGTCATATCTTCATAATAAATAGCCTATTCGAAGAATAATTCCACTCATTGCACTCAACTTATCGTCGGAGTGGCCAGCCACAAAATGTAAGCATATACCTACATACGAAAATGGTTTTTAAGTATACGGGTGCGTTCAAAGCGACATTTTTTTGTTTTGATAAAAACTTTTAGAAATTTAATAGTATTGTAGTGTAATTAACAGTAGTAATAACATTAAGGCTAAAAAATTAATTCGAACTTGCATTATTGTTTTTTTGGCAGTATTCGTATAACTTCTCTGAACACTGAAGTCATACAAACGCTATTTGTCATAGATTATCGTAAGTATTGCTGTTTGTTATTGCGACGAAGCGTAAACGAAATACATACAAAGCATTTTTTACCTTATATTATCGTCATATCTTCATAATAAAAGGCTATTTCGTGGAGTAATTCCATATCAGTGAAATCAATTTTATCTATGCGAGGCCAGCCAGCTGACAAAATGTACGTACGTATATGAAAATCAAATTATGGTAGCGTTCACGCAAGATTATCTTTCGAAAATTTTTTATAGTACTATTTCATGCTAACGTAGCAATAATGTTTTGGAATATACGTAACATTAATTTTCAATACAAAAATATCATCGTTTATTTTGGTATGGGATAATAGTTTAGAATTACATACATACACTGCATTGTTATGGGGTTGTGGCAGTGATAAAAAACAACCAAAAATAACGTTCTCCTTTAAGTCAACGCGTTTAGGGAAAAACATGACATAGAATCGGACTTTTGCGACTTCGTTCACTTTGATATTTTTTAACGATACAATAACTATCATTTGTACTACTAAAACCATCTTCACATAAGTAATTTTTCGTAAGATATGTGTTGTTACAAAAGCTAGCTTATACATACAAAAGGCTTTCATAATTTAAAGTCATCTTAGATATACATATGTACCCAAACTCATTGTGGGGGAAATTTACTACTGTTTCCTCGGATTATTGAAATACGTTTAGCATCATTCACACTTTAATTTTAATATAATGCATAAATCTAGGGCTATACATACTATTTACATCGTATACAAATACTACATACAGTTTTATATACACATACTTTTATATACCAAACTTTAACAGTTATATACACTACTTTTATATACAAAATTAATCATATGAGTAGTGATCAGACGACAGCTGTGCACTGGACTACGTACGTACTACTTGGAAGATAAAAACAAACAAAATTTTGTTGTTGTTAGTCGCCGGGATAGATTAACATTTTTCCCAGAGATTAAAGAGGCTGAATTTTGTTTGAAGGTATGTCAACCGCGTTAGTAAATAGGTATATCTTCTAAGGAATTTTTTTTTTCTCTTCTTTTTGCGGAAGAATCTTCAAGCCATTTTGCATTCAAAGTAATGAGAAGGAATCATTATTCTTCTGAAATCAGTAAATACTTACACTAATAAAACCTAAAACTACGTACTGTATGCAAAACACATACTCATCGTTAGCTTCGTGTGTGTAAACGTTCATTCTAAGAAATTACAGAGTAGTATAACTAACACCTGATTGGTTGGTTGGTAGCCATGCAGATCTGTTTTCCAAATGACTGCCCTCTTGCTTCTGATCTTATTTATAGACATACGCCCATGGCTGGAAATAGTTTGAACGTTACCATGTTCGTGATTTTCTGACTGCTGACGGCAAAATTACTCAATAATTTTTCTTTATATAATTATTCCTTCAGTGAAACAATAATATAATATCGACGGTTGGACATACCTTCAAAACAAATCAGCTTTTTAAAATCTCTGGCAAAAAATCCCCTCCCCTAATGTTAATCATCCCGCTACGACACCAAACAAAAATTTTTTTGTCCGTTTTTATCTTCCAAGTAGTACGTACGTAGTCCGTGCACAGCTGTCGTCTGATCACTACTCATATGATTAACTTTGTATATAAAAGTATGTGTATAATACTGTTAACTTTGTATATAAATACAAAGTGTGTATATAACTGTATGTAGTATTTGTATACGATGTAAATATGTATAGCCTAGTATTTATGGCATTATATTTATTAAAAGTGTTTGAATGATGCTAAAGTATTTCAATATCCGAGGAAACAGTAGTAAATTTCCCCACAATAAGTTTTGGGTGCATATGTATATCTAAGATGACTTAAATTATAAAAGCCTTTTATGTATAAGCTAGCTTTTTTGCAACAACAAATATCTTACGAAAAATTACTTAGGTGAAGATGGTTTTAGTAGTACAAAATGATAGTTATTGTATCGTTAAAAAATATCAAGTGACGAAGTCGCAAAGTTCGATTCTATGTCTGTTTTTAACTTTAACGTATAGTATGTGAAAAACACCAGTGTGTCGTAGCGATGCGTCATCAATATATGGTATGGAAAATACCACATGTATTGTAGCGATACGTAATCCAACAAAAGTACAAAATCCTTTTCCCGGGACCATCCTCAGAATTTTTACGACTCTTCAACTTCAAGATCGATATGGTAAATATATTATATAGTCATACTTATTGTTAAAATTCACAAGTTGAACTGCAAAAACATTATTATATTTTGATTGTTATGTACATATATTTTTTTTGTGTTTTACGGAATGTTTGTTTTGAAAATAATACCTATTAGTGAACATATGTATTAATTGTCCCCACTATTTTATTATAGATCTTAATTATCTCACATTCCATTAACAGTATTATTTATATTTATTTAAATAAACTGTAATTATAAAATAACCATACTGAAAAACATAAAGGGGAAAAAATGTTTTGCTGCAGTAGTGGTGTTTGTTTTATTATGCATCTGAACTCACATTTCCGAAATCTGAAAAAATTCCAAAAACGAAACATCGGAATGTGGTGTGTACTGCACATTTTTTTAAACACGCACCCACAATGTCTACACATTTCTGCAAATTACAGTACGTACGTATTTATTCCTGAGAGAGAGAGAGAGAGAGAGAGAGAGAGGAGAGAGAGAGAGAGAGAGAGAGAGAGAGAGAGAGAGAGAGAGAATGATTAAGGACTCCAAGGCGTGTTATTTTTTACAATTATTTTATTATCTTGGGATTTTTTTTTAATCTTGAGATTTTCTATTCAATTCTCGAGATTAATAAGAAAATTACCGTAAAGTTGACTAGCATCAGCACACATATGAATGACTCGGACCATTAGCAGGCTAAACCACCAACCTTATGAACTTGCATGATACATGACAAAACCCAAAAATGATATTGTTATGTTACAATATAAAGTTTCATACATACTTACCTGGCAGATATATACATAGCTAGACTCCGTCGTCCCCGACAGAAATTCAAAATTTCGCGCCACTCGCTACAGGTAGGTCAGTGATCTACCGCCTGCCCTGGGTGGGGCGAGGACTAGGAACCATCCCCGTTTCATCATATTTTCTCTCTTCCACCTGTCTCCTGCGGGGAGGCTGGGTGGGCCTTTAAATTGTATATATCTGCCAGGTAAAGTATGTATGAAAACTTATTGTAACATAAACAATAGCATTTTCATACAATCAACTTACTGTCAGATAGTATACATAGCTGATTGGCACCCTTCGTGGAGGGTAAGAGACAGCTACTATATGGAATAGACAGGTAAACAACATATGTTGTAGGTTATAAATAAAACCTTGTTCCTACCTGATAGGTGGTAGACTTGGTGGGTGGGTCTTTTGCCCAGTAGTCTGCATCACCTCAGAAACTTTAGCGAGATATGTGATCTATGGCCAAGAGCTTTTTGTGGGTCTGCCGATGGGTCTTACCCGCTTACTCAGCAGAGCCTAAAAGGACTTTGTCAATGGGTGCTGATCCACTTATAATGACAATACACCTAGGAAGGAGCACACACCAATCCGACCACCTGATCCTAACCAGTGTTAGAACTTAAGATTGTTACGAGTTTTTATCCCCGAACTCGTCAACACAACCGTAACTAAACAAACCACTACGCACACATACATAATTTTTTTCAAAAAAAAATTATACTCAACTAATTGGATATGACGAGAATTCTCTTATGAACAACATAGACGGCCGCCCGTGCGAGCCTGAATCCGGCCATTGTTCGAAGAGATTCTCGACCATATCCAACAGAAGAACAGTAATTACATATTAAGGATTGGTGTCGGCTCCGTACCCAGAATCGTATTCTGCCGATACGATAGGACCTAGAGAAAAGCACTTCTCATACGTCACACGCACGTCTTTCAAGTAATGAGATGAAAACACGAGTTGCATCTCCAATATGTCGTATCTAATATGTTTTTAAGCGACATATTCTTATAAAACGAAGAGAGACGTCGCAACCCCGCTCGTACTTCATGAGGGCTTTTACCCTCAGAAAGTTGTAATTGTTTACGTCCAGAACAGACCTTGTGAGCGTCCGTAATGACGTTTCTTACAAAGAACGCTAGAGCGTTCTTTGACATCAGTCTTGTGGGGTCTTTTACCGCGCACCAAAGACCATTGTCTAAGAGCCTCCCCCAACTGACGCTTTCCTCGAGATAGAACTTCAGAGCTCTAACGGGCATAGAGACCTCTCTGCTTCTCTGCCTACGAGACTAGACAGTTCCCTTTGATTTCGAATGACCTAGGCCCAGGGATTCGTGGGATTCTCGTTTTTCGCTAAAAACAGAGTCTTGAACGAGCAAATCGCCGAAGTCTCCCTTGAATCTACTTGTCCTGCAGAGCTTGTAACTCAATAATTCTTTTGCCGTTGCTAACGAATAAAAGAAATAGGCATTTTCTAGTTACGTCTCTAAATGAGCCTGATGAGGAGGTTCAAATTTATCCGAAGACAGGTATTTTTGAGGACTACGTCCAAGTTCCAGTCGGAGGTAGCTGGCTCTTAGACTTTGACGCCTCAAATGATCTTATGAGATCGTGGAGATCTTTGTTATTTGCCCAGATCTAAACCTCTGTTTCCTGAACACAGCCGGAGAGCATACTCCTGTATCCCTTTATTGTGGATACAGCTAGATGCGATTTTTATTTCAAGAATAGCAAGAAATCAGCAATTTCCGCTATAGAGGTAGAGAGGAGGACAACTTCTTGGCTCTACACCACCTTCTAAAGACCTCCCACTTCGACTGGTATACTTTCGAAGTGGAGGTTTTCTGCGAGCTCTCGCGATCGCGCTTGCCACTTCGCGAGAAAAGGGGGGGGCCTCTCGCTCTGACAAGTCTTTCGATAGTCGAAAGGCAGTCAGAGCGAGAGCGGGGAGGTTTTTGATGGTACCGTCTTGAAGTTGGTTGTTTGAGAAGATCGTCCTTCCTGGTAGGGATCTTGGAAAGTCTACGATCCACTCTACCACCTCGTGGGAACCATTCCTGGGCCGGGCCAAAAAGGGGGCTATTAAAGTCATCCTCGTCTCTTTTGACGCCACAAAACTTTTTCAATACTAACCCAGGGATTTTTGAATGGGGGGAAAAGCGTACAACGTCCACTCGAGACCAGTTTAGCAGGAAGGCGCGGGGTACCATAATTGCTCTTGGGTCTTCCACGACCGAGCAAAACACTGGGAGCCTTTTTTGAAATGTATGTTTCGAAATAGATCCACGTGAGGAGTTCCCCACAGAGACCAGAGATCGCGACATACTTCCTCGTTCAGTCCACTTTCCGTATGAGACCTGGTTCCTCCTGCTGAGCCTGTCCGCCCCCTCACATTCCTTACTCCCTGTACGAACCTTGTCAACAGGGAGATGTTCCTGTGAGACGTCCAAACGTATAAGTCCCTCGTGAGTTCGTACAAAGGAACGAGGAGTGAGTCCCTCCCTGTTTTCGAATTTGAGGCAAGTGCGGTGGTGTTGTCCACGTTTACTTGTACTACCTTGTCTCTCACCAGAGGTTCTAGATCTTCAAAGCCAGGTGAACGGCGAAGAGCTCTTTGCAATTTATTGTGCCAGGACACCTGTGCTGGTTCCAGGTGCCTGACACTTCCTCCGAGCCTAATGTCGCCTCCCCAACAACCCGTCTCCGACGCGTCGGAGAAACACACTAGTCTGGGTTCTTTGAACTTAGAGAGACCCCTTTGTTCTCTTTCCAGAGGACCGCCCACCACCCCTGTAGGTGTGCCTTTACCTCCATTGGGAATGAAGGGGAAAACGTCCTGACAGTTGTCCGTTTTTCCAGCTCCAAGACTTCTTGAGGAGAATTGAAGTGGGACGGATATGCAGTCTTCCGAGAGGGAAGAATTGTTCCAGCGAGGAAAGCGTCCCTAGAAGGCTCAACCATTCCCAATCGCTGACGTTTGCTGTTTTCTCTAAGAAGCGAGAGATTATTCTCAAACCTTTTTCTGTTCTCTCTTGCGAAGAAAAACTCGAAAAACCCCGAGAATCCATCCGAATCCCAGATAGACTAGGTCTTGTCTGGGGTCATCTGAGACTTCTCGAGGTTCACAAGCAATCCCAACGCCTTGGTCAATTGTAGTGTTAACTTTAGGTCCTCCAAACACTGTCTCACGATCTGGCCCTGATGAGCCAGTCGTCTAGGTACATCGAGACATTCACTCCTTTGAGATGCAGAAAATCTCGCCACATTCCTCATCAGGCTTGTGAAGACCTGAGGGAGCTGTGGACAGGCCCGAAACACAAGGCTCTGAACTGAAAGATCCTTCCCCCCGTCATTGGAAACGGAGGGTTACTTCTTCGATGAAGGTTGGATCGGGACGTGAAATAGCGTCTTGGGAGATCTAGAGACACCATCCAATCTCCTTGTCGTAATGAACGCTAGGACTGAAGCGGAAGTCCTCCATGGAGAACTTCTCCCTTCTGGACAATTTGTTCAGAGCGCTGACGTCTAGTACTGGTCTCCAGCCTCCCGAGGCTTTCGCCACTAGAAAAAGGCGATTGTTAAAACCCCGGGGAGTTTTGATCCAGTACCAGTTCTACTGCACTCTTGTCCCACATTTGTTCCACCATTGATCGAAGAGATCCCTCTCAGCACCGGATCCTTGATTTGGACTGACAGTTTTTCCCTCCCCCGCTAATAGACGTTAGGGGCGGAGTATTCAGGAAAGGGATAAACGATATCCCTTCCTTATGATCTTTAGTGAAGACCGCGTCCGCGTCTATCATGTCCAGGCTCCACGAATTCCAGGAGTGGCACCTACTGGTGTTTGGAGGAGAATGTTTCATTTTGCCCTTTTAAAGGGACGAAAGGCGGACCTACCTCTTCTCTCTGGAGCCTTCCTACTTGCGGGAGGTCTGGAGATCGGACCCCCTCGAAGGGCTGCTGCCTAGAAGTGCTAGGTTCTTTCTTTTCCGTACACTAAAGCAGGGTTTCTTCTTCATAGCAGACTGCGTTCAGAAGATCCTGTGTCGCCTTCTCAGTTAAAAGAGTGTGCTACGTCCTTCACTAACTTAGAAGGAAACAAAAAGTCCGAAAAGAGGTGCATATGCAGAGCTGCCCTCTGCGCATGCGAGACTGCCTTTGTTAAGAAGGCGCCATATACTGTCCTTTTTCTTTCAAAAGACCTGCTCCAAAATAATTGCAAAGAGACTTCCAAAAGATCCATCCTGTACTGCTTTGTCATGCATGCAAAAATGCATAGCAAGGCTTCAGGTTCGATTCCCTGCGAATCGTGAGCTTTCTTGGACATCACCCCAAGGGACCAATCTAAGAAGTTGAATACTTCCAATACATGGAACAGTCCCTTGAGGAGATGATCCAGTTCCGAAATACTCCAAGTAATGCGGGCAGAATTAAGACTAGGACGCCTTGAAGCGTCAACTAACGTCGAAAAGTCTGCCTCTGTAGTCGAAGGAGAGCGTACCCATATCCTCCCCCCGTCTTGTACCATAATGCCTCTTTTCCCAGCTAACCTTGCTGGAGGCATGCAAAATCACTGTCCTGGTTAAGTCTTTCTTCGACTTTTCATCCAGGCGTCTAAGGCGTGCAAAGCCCGCTTCATCGAGATGGTGGGCTTCATCTTCAGAAAAGACGAAGTCTTCTTCGTCTTCGCACTCGAAAAGAGCGAGCGCGGAGAAGGAGGAGCAGCCGGAGTCAACTCGTCTCCGTATTCCTCCAGAAGCATGGTCAGTCAAAACCTTATAGTTTGACAAGCCCTCTCTTCCAAGATCTTCATCCTCCGAGTTTCGTTCGAACTCGTGAAAATCCTGAGTTTCTGCTCTCCTTTCAGAACTTTCTTCTTCTGGGGAGACAAACTCCTGATCGGAGAGGGGCTAAGGGAATGAAAGTCTTTCCTTTTTCCCGTTCTGATCGACTTGGAAGGAGTCACAACCTCGGCTTCTCTCGCGCTTTAGAAGACGTTTCATGATGACGCTTCCCGCTCTCCGAGCTCATGTATGACGTCGCTCTTGTTGACGTTTAGATGACGCTTGGCGTCTGGAAGACGCTTCGCTTTCTAAGGGCTTTCCTACTCGGCGTCACAATCTTTGACGGAGCCGTCACGTCTACGATCCTCTTGATTTGACGCTTCACTTCTAAAAGACGTCTTCCGAGCAGGAGCGAGAGGACGAGACTTCTTAATAGGAAGCGTCACGTCCTTGCCGAACGGGGCGCTAAAACTCCCACAAGAGATGAAAGTTGTTCTTGCACCGCCATAATGATCTTCCTTGACGCTTCTCCTACGTCTAGCGCCTGGCGCCCTTCGTCATCACTAGGGGAAGCAGCATGATAAGGTACTTCCTCATAAGCGTCAGGTGACGTTGACCGCCACCTTCGCCTTCTTGATAGCAGACGGGGGTCATCAGAGAAGCGCTCCGGGCTCGAGTCGATATCTTGCTTCATATGACGCTTCAGCGGTCTCGATAAGGTCGACTCCTTCCACCCTCGTTTAGGTGAGGGAGAGGGAGAGGACGAGAAACACTCGCGAAGGACGCTTTTCCTGTAGCGTCCTTGAGCTGGCTGCCATGAAGCAAAGCTAGCTGAAGGGACGTCTGACCGTTGGGGATTCCCTCCGACCTCCTTAAGGCTTTCGACTTTCCTTCTCCTCTGGGCATGTGAGCTTGGAAGAGGTCTAGGCCTGGGAGCGCCGCAGGGACGATCAAACGCCCCCATCCACCCAACACTGATAGGGCTCACTTCACTAAAATTTTCACTATCACTAGCCTTACCTTTCGAGTCCGCCATCTTGGACTTCATGTCTCGAATCGTCGCTTTCAGATTGGCGATTTTTTCCGATGCCGAATCGAAAAGACACTCTGAGAATTAAGATTTATAGGGAGATTCTCCAGAAGTAGGGTTAGAATTACCAATTAAAGGCTCAATAGGCCTTGAATTCCCACCTTTCAGTCTTCTAACTCTATCCCTCTCTAACTTCTTCAAATAAGAAGTCAAAGTCTTCCATTCTTCTGCATTCAAACTCTCGCATTCCTTACAAGTGTTAATAGCAGAACACTGCACTCCCCTACATTTACGGCATACAGTGTGAGGATCAACCGAAGCTTTCGGTATCCTCACCCTGCAGCCTACATTCACACACATTCTCACACTCACATTAGAATCAGACATCCTGAGAAAAATCCAAAGAGTTATTCCAAAAAAACAGTCCACAGTAGCGAATGCCGAACCAAAACACGATCCAAATACGTCACCAAAAGTCGAAAAAAACGTTTGTTGATCACAAATGTTGAAAAAACAACAACCAAGTCAGGAGGTAATAACAACAATGTTGATACCACCGGCGACAGAGAAAATATGATAGAAAACGGGGATGGTTCCTAGTCCTGCCACCCAGGGCAGGCCGGTAGATCACCTGACCTACCTGTAGCGAGTGGCGCGAAATTTGAATTTCTGTCGGGGACGACGGAGTCTTAGCTATGTATATATCTGACAGGTAAGTTGATTGTATGAAACCACTGTTTATTGGTGAAAATTAGGGGGTCGCACGATATGGGAGATTGCACGTTATTCGAGTATATACGGTATGTGATTTTTTTTTAGCCTTTTATGGAACAAAATCTAGCAAGAAATTGCCATTCCAGTTGGCAAACACTGCCTACAAACGTTTGTTTGTTGTTGTTATGAAATGTGGTGTGCGGCGCGTTCTTTAAATTGTACCCATATAAACGAGTTAATTTATGTGGCATCCAAAGCCCTGATCTTTTACTCTTATGGAAAGACGCCTAAAGGTCAGATGAAGGTTTTACGTGGAATATACTAGTATTAACGTGTTGTGACGAAGGGAAGAGATGTTTCGCTGCATACTGTTGGTTAGCATTATCCGTTATTATATTACTGGATTGCACTGCAAAATCGTCGCCATCTTTTATCAACATAGATTGTTGGTGAGTACCCATATGATTTACATATTTTGATAGTTCTCTTACCACTCATCCTCTCTTTCCTTGTAAAAAAAAGAGGCCCACCATGCGTATGTAGGCTTCTAGCTGTAATCCCTAGGCTAGTAGGCTACATATGTACAGTAGTACATATACTACATTTATTTTTTAAGGCTAATTTTGTACAATAACTTTAAAACTGTCTTGAATTTAGTTTTAGGTGATAGTTTGAAAACATATTTGGTGTTTGAACTAAAGTAGGCAGTTTATAAACATTGGAATAGTGGTCTTGGTGGGTTAACTATTAAGTAGGCAGTTTTAAGCAATTTTTGAGGGGGGTATCAGGATAACACGGGTATTTACTTATCACGGGGGGGTTCTGGGCCCCCTATCCCCCGTGGGATAACGAGGCCCACTGTACAACGAAGAAGCTGAGCGGGGGGCAGGAAGGAAGACGAAGAATGGATACGGATACCAAGGGAGTCGAGGGAGAGCTTTCCGACGACTTCCTGGCAGACCTTCGCTTCCCCTACCCCCGCACAGCAGTGAAAAGTAATATGAAAATGAAACAGAATACTGCCCTTGCGATTCACTTCATAGAACTTAAAGGGGAAAAGATCAATTCCTTGGGTAAGAAACGGAAACTTGATCCAAATAATGATGCTATCATAAAATATATATGAAAATGAAACAGAATACTGCAACTTGCGATTTCACTTTCACAATAAATAATCGTTAAGGATCAATTCCCGGTTAAGAACGAAAATTGATCCAAATTAAATTTCATGTCAAATAAATAAATGAAAATGAAAAGAATATTGCAATTGCGAATCCACTTCATTGCATTCTATATACAAAATAAAAGGCTCGTGCTGAGCGCAATCACACTCTCGGTAACGAACGCACAGGGCAAAAATATAAATGAAAGAGTACTTACATTTTTCAATTACACACTTTCGCCCAAAATACATGACTCGCGCGCGAGAGCGCCCGCCCTCGGCACCGAGACATAATTCAAGGGTTCAATTTCATGAACAGAGAGGAAATCGCCGCATCTACGGCGATAGCTCCATGTTGGTTCATAATTAAGTAGTGAAAATGAAAACAGTGTACTTACAGTTTCATTTTCAAGTCAAACAAACCATTAGTAGAAAAACACAATATAAACAAAGCATACGACGATGAAGCGGGCAGAGAGCGATGACGACACGTCCTTCACACCCGCGGCCGAAAGCAAAAGTGATTTGTTTACCTCCCAGTCGCGCGGCGCGCGACTGTCGGACAAGCAGTTAACTACCGTTCTCCCTTGTTCGAAGCTTACGACGTTCCAGCTGCCGCTAGCTACTTCCTATTGTTAAAGGACCGATGGTTTGTATTACGTATCGGAACAAATTGTAGTTCCTACTACCTTGAAGCATATGGCGCTTAAACCTTCTGACTAGCGACCTGTTCTTTTCTTCTCAGGGTGACTTTATTGCATCGGACGCCTAGCGCCCTCAAAAAGCGTCCTCATTTGCGTCCTGGAAAGCGTCCTCATTTGCATCCTGGAAAGCGTCCTCATTTGCGTCCTGGAAAGCGTCCTCATTTGCGTCCTGGAAAGCGTCCTCATTTTGCGTCCTGGAAAGCGTCCTCATTTGCGTCCTGGAACGCGTACTGATATGAAGGACGACGAGCATCCTTACTAGCACTACGCTCGCGTCCTCAAAAACGTCCTCATATTCATCTTCATATCCTTCTTCTGAACTAATATCGTGCGTTCTGAAAGTCTCTCCAGCCGACGTTTCGACCCCCCGAGCGTTCCCGAGAAGCGTCCTTACGAGCGTCCTGGTTAGCAAAGCGTTTCTTTTGTTGAATATTCTCTTCCTGTAAGCCAAGATCAATTCCTCCCAATTCTTATTTCTGGGCGATCCTTCTGAACGTTCTTCGACTCTGGGAAAAAGACGACGGCGGCCGACCTGTGCGGCCACCTATTGTCTTTTTCTTTACCGCCAATACTTCTAGAGACACTCTCAGCAGGACTGCTTGCGCGTTCCTGATTGAGTCGATGAGGTCTAGAAGGCGACGGATCAGACGGAAGACGAAGAACGAAGAGCCGCAGGAGAACGTCTAGATTTCTTGACGGGTAGCCAAAGATCTTTTTTACGACTACGTGATCTTTCCTTCTTTCTTGGCGAAAAACGCATCCAACTGTTGACGAATCGCTTCGAGAGTCTTTTTTGATGGTGAAGAACCATATGATGGAATGAACCTTTGAGAAGAAGATGGGCGAGGGGGACGCCTTCTTCCTTCTCTCCGGACTCGAATCAGGACGCTCAGAAAGCGTCCTAAATCTCTTGTGCGGGGATACTGTCTTCAAAGTCTTCCGGAGAAGACCGAAGCGTAATCGAGGCGGAGGATGCTCTCGATCTCCCGATGAAGCGTCCTCTTCCATCATACCTGTTTCCTAAGAGGGCGAGAAAGACGATGGCCGCCAGTGCGACGTCTTACGTCTTCCTTACCACTCTCACTTGGAGAGGCTGCGTACTCTTCGTAAGACCTTTCCTAAGAGGGCGAGAAAGACGATGGCTGCTTGTGCGACACCTTACGTCTTCCTTACCACTCTCAGTCGGAGAGGTCTTCCGAGATTCCCACCCACGGTGAGGTGAGGACGTCTCGGAGGAAGAGAAGCATTCCTTCAAGATTCGAGCTTGCGCGCGATCTTTGGCAGCCTTGGGATGCGTCTTCAGGATCTTGCGAAGGGACGCCAGGACCGGTGTTTAATTCCCGTAACCCTCCTTCGGCCTTCGACATGTCCATTCCCTGTGTTCTGGGACGGTCCGACAGAGGTCTCAGCCTGGAGGCATTATAGGAGCCGATCTGACGCCCGCCCCCTCCCCCCACTTCACTAGGGGCACTAACATTATCACTACACTTTTGCACATTAGATTGTAGCACTTTCATTTTCGATTCAAGGTTCCGAATCGATTCTAAACTGGTAGAAAGGGCATTCCCTTCGGTAACAATCACTTCCTTATCTGAAGGAGAAATTATAGGGTTATGCGTAGCATGTTCTACATTTATGTTAGATTGAGCAACTTTACTTGACTTTTAACAGAAGCACTCCTGGAGGAAGACCTCCTAATTCTGTCACGCTCAAGTCTACGAATGTAAGATTCATACGCCTTCCATTCGACATCAGTTAACACTTCACATTCTTTGCACCTATCATCCAACAAGCAAACATGCCCTCTACAATTCACACACACTGTGTGAGGATCTACCGAGGCTTTTGGTAGCCTCACCTTACATTCTTCTACACCACACACTCTGAAACTAGTAGAACTAGATCCAGACATCTCAATTCTAAGAAAAATCAAAGCCAAAATCAAAATCCAAACCACAATAGCATATGCCAAATCACTAAGCCAAGTCCGAAACCAAAAGACAATCCAATACTCAAGTGACAAATGAAGTTTTCGAAATCCTAAGCGGAGGTCTGTAACAGATGTTTACCGACCGGCGACAGAAGAAAATCTGAATAGAAAATGGGAATGGTTCCCGGTATCCGCCTCCCAGCGGCGGGAATGGGTACTAACCACCTAGCGACCACTGCGTTTGCCGGGAGTTTCGAAATTCTGTCGGTCGTCAGAGAATACAGCTATATATATATCTGGCAGGTAAGTGTCATGAACAATAAAACAAAAATTAAGGATACTCCTCTCCTATCCAAGGGAACTGCCCTCCAAAATGAAAGGAGATCCCTCAAACACCAACAACACACGCCTCAACCCCCCCTCTCTCTTCGTCCAATGAGCTAGCGAAAGGACAAAAGAGAAGAGTAAAAACCAAAGAAAAACAAAGGATACACCTCTGAAGATCCCCTTGGTAATTTCCAAAGCGTAAGCGTAAATACCAAATGAACACACTGTCTCATCTTGCTTGCATTAAAGGGCAAAACAATGTAATAAGGGTGTATGTAACACCCTTGCCACCGACCCTTAATACAAAGTAGAAAGGTGGCTAGCAAGGCTATCACAAAAACTGGGTTTGCATATTAATTATTAAAGTAAATTAATATTAACATCAGGCACAATATAAATATATATTCAAAATAAAAGGAAAGATCCCACTGGGAAATCATGATTAACGGTAGACAAGAGATCACAAACATACTTCTTCATCAGAAAACAGCCAAGAGCAAAGTGGAGTGTTTACATCCAGGCAGGCGGGCCTACCAGACGGTAGTTACTGCCGTACCACCTTGTTCAAGAATTTAACGGTCGTATTCCAGCCTACGCTGAAAGTAATTGCTCATATAAAGGACCGAGGGTTTGTATATTGTGTAGGAACAAACATATCCTTCATGCATGTTATGAACTCCTGTAGTATGACACTTTAAAAGTTGTGATAATTTGGAGACCATCAAAACCATGACATAAGCAAAAAATCCAGTCATAACAAAGACAACGTTAAGTCTTAAATTAGATAGTAATCATATGTAGAAATATACAGGCAGTCCCCAGGTTACGACGGGCTCGGCTTACGACATTCCGAGGTTAAGGCGCTTTTCAATTATATTCATCAGAAATTATTTCCAGGGTTTCGACGCCTACAACGCTGATCTGGCAGAAGAAATGACCCCAAAAATGCAAAATACTCAATATTAGGTTTTTTTTTATGAAAAATGCAATAAGAATGCAGTTTACATAGTTTTTAGTGCACCCAAAGCATTGAAAGTAAGGTTTTCTTAGGATTTTTGACGATGTTCCGGCTTACGACGATTTTTGGGTTACAACACATCTCAACAACGGAGCCCCCGTTGTAACACGGGGACTGCCTGTAATCCCTTATTTAAAAGAACACATCCTTGACTACTAAAAAGTTACTATATGTAATAAAGAACAGCACTAACAGTTATTCTGTCCCTCTACGTCTTACAGATTCAACCATATCATACCATAACAATATAAAAATATTTAACTATACAAATGCACATAGATATATGTACTGTATGCATAAAAATTAATATAATGAACATAACACCAATTACCTGTGGCCTGCGTTAAGTTTGCTCTTAAACCCTGAATTGTCTCCCGAGCTTTTCGAAGTTCAAATTCTAAAACAGCCACTCGTTCATCCACTGCCCTTTCACCATCTTCACTAAGGTGACCCCAGTCCAATGAATCCAGGGTAGTCTGGCTGGATGATCGTGCTGGAAAGGAAAATGATATTGTTATGTTACAATAAAGTTTCATACATACTTACCTGGCAGATATATACATAGCTAAGACTCCGTCGTCCCCGACAGAAATTCAAATTTCGCGCCACTCGCTACAGGTAGGTCAGGTGATCTACCGGCCTGCCCTGGGTGGCAGGACTAGGAACCATCCCGTTTTCTATCATATTTTCTCTCTTCCACCTGTCTCCTGCGGGGAGGCTGGGTGGGCCTTTAATTGTATATATCTGCCAGGTAAGTATGTATGAAACTTTATTGTAACATAACAATATCATTTTCATACAATCAACTTACCTGTCAGATATATACATAGCTGATTGGCACCCTTCGGTGGAGGGTAAGAGACAGCTTCTATATGGAATAGACAGGTTAAACAACATATGTTGTAGGTTATATAAATAAAACCTTGGTTCCTACCTGATAGGTGGTAGACTTCGTGGGTGTTTGCCCAGTAGTCTGCATCACCTCAAGAAACTTTAGCGAGATATATGATCTATGGCCAAGAGTTCTTGTGGGTCTGCCGATGGGGTCTTATCCGCTTACTCGGCAGAGCCTAAAAGGACTTTGTCAATGGGTGCTGATCCACTTATATGACAATACACCTTATGAAGGAGCACACAACCAATCCCGACCACCTGATCCTAACCATATGTTAGAACTAAGGATTGTTCCGAGTTATCCCCGAACTCGTCACAACAACCGTAACTCAAAACCACTACGCACACATACATAATTTTCAAAAAAAATTATACTCAACTAATTGGATATGACAAGAATTCTCTTACTGAACAACATAGACGGCCGCCCGTGCTAGCCTAAGTCCTCCATTGTTCGAAGAGACTCTCGACCATATCCAAAAAAGAAGAAAAGTATATACATTTAAGGATTGGTGTCGGCTCCCGTACCCAGAATCGTATCCGCCGATACGAAAGGACCTAGAGAAAAACACTTCTCATATGTCACACGCACGTCTTTCAAGTAATGAGATGCAAATACTGAGTTGCATCTCCAAAATGTCGTATCTATGATGTTTTTTAAGCGACATATTCTTATGAAACGAGAGAGACGTCGCTATAGCTCTCACTTCATGAGCTTTTACTCTCAACATTTTTGTAACTGTTCGTCAGGACAGGCCTTATGAGCGTCTGTAATGACATTTCTTACAAAGAATGCCAGCGCATTCTGGACATCAGTCTTGTGGGGTCTTTTACCGCGCACCAAAGACCTTGTCTAGAGCCTCCCATTTGATGCTTTCTCTGAAGGTAGAACTTCAGAGCTCTAACAGGGCATAGAGACCTCTCTGCTTCTCTGCCTACGAGACTCGACATGCCTTTGACTTCGAATGACTTAGGCCAGGGATTCGTAGGATTCTCGTTTTTCGCTAAAAAAAACAGGGTCTTAAACGAGCAAATCGCTGAGTCTCCCTTGAATCCTACTTTATCCTGCAGAGCATGCAATTCACTAATTCTCTTTGCCGTAGCTAAAGATAATAGGAATAGGCATTTTCCGGGTAATGCCTCTAAACGATGCCCGATGAGGAGGTTCGAATCTTTCCGATGACAGATACTTTAGACTACGTCTAGGTTCCAGTTCGGAGGTACTGGTTCCTTAGACTTTGAAGTCTCAAAAGACCTTATGAGATCGTGGAGATCTTTATTATCTGCCAGATCTAAACCTCTGTTCCTGAATACGCCGAGAGCATACTTCTGTATCCCTTTATTGTGGATACGGCTAGATGAGATTTTTCTCTCAGGAATAGCAGGAAATCAGCAATTTCCGCTATAGAGGTAGTGGAGGAGGACAACTTCTTGGATCTACACCACCTTCTAAATACCTCCCACTTTGATTGGTATACTTTCGTAGTGGAGGTTCTGCGTGCTCTCGCGATCGCGCTTGCCACTTCGCGAGAAAAGCCTCTCGCTCTGACAAGTCTTTCGATAGTCGAAAGGCAGTCAGAGCGAGAGCGGGGAGGTTTTGGTGGTACCTCTTGAAGTGTGGTTGTCTGAGAAGATCCATCCTTCTTGGTAGGGATCTTGGAAAATCTACGATCCACTCTACCACCTCCGTGAACCATTCCTGGGCCGGCCAAAAGGGGGCTATTAACGTCATCCTCGTCTCTTTTGACGCCACAAACTTTCTCATTACTAACCCCAGGATTTTGAATGGGGGAAAAGCATATACGTCTACTCGAGACCAATTTAGCAGGAAGGCGTCTACCATAAGAGTCTTGGATCTTCCACGACCGAGCAAAAAACTGGGAGCCTTTTTGAAATGAATGTTGCGAAGAGATCCACATGAGGAGTTCCCCACAGAGACCAGAGATCGAGACACACTTCCTCGTGTAGTGTCCATTCTGTATGAAGGACCTGGTTCCTCCTGCTGAGCCTGTCCGCCCTCACATTCCTTACTCCCTGTACGAACCTTGTCAGCAGGGAGATGTTCCTGGAGACGTCCAAAAGTAATAGGTCTCTCGTGAAGCTCGTAAAGGAACGAGGAGTGCGTCCCTCCCTGTTTCCGAATGTAGGCAAGTGCGGTGGTGTTGTCCACGTTTACTTGCACTACCTTGTTTGACACCAGAGGTTCTAGGCTCTTCAAGGCCAGATGTACGGCGAAGAGCTCTTTGCAGTTTATGTGCCAAGACACTGTGCTGGTTCCCAGGTGCCTGACACTTTCCATCGAGCCTAATGTCGCCTCCCCAACCTCTCTCCGACGCGTCGGAGAACAACACTAGGTCTGGGTTCTGTGTTCTTAGAGAGATCCCTTTGTTCTCTTCCAGAGGGAGCAACCACCACTGTAGGTGTGACTTTATCTCCACTGGAATGGGAAAAAACGTCCGACAGTTGACCGGTTTTCCAGCTCCAAGACCTCTTGAGGAAGAATTGAAGCGGACGTATATGAAGTCTTCCTAGAGGGAAGAATTGTTCTAGCGAGGAAAGCGTCCCCAGAAGGCTCAACCATTCCCTCGCCGACGTTTGTTGCTTCTCTAAGAAGAGAGAGACTATCCGCAAACCTTTTTGCGATTCTCTCTTGCGAAGGAAAAACTCGAAAACCCCGAGAATCCATCCGAATCCCCAGATAGACTAGGTCTTGTCTGGGGGTCAGCTGAGACTTCTCGAGGTTCACAAGCAATCCCAACGCTTTGATTAAATCCAGAGTTAACTTTAGGTCCTCCAAGCACTGTCTCTCCGATCTGGCCCTGATGAGCCAGTCGTCCAGATACATAGAGACATTCACTCCTTTTAGGTGAAGAAACCTCGCCACATTCTTCATCAGGCTGTGAAGACCTTGAGGAGCTGTGGACAGGCCGAAACACAAGGCTCTGAACTGAAAAGATCCTTCCCCCCGTCATGAAACGGAGGTACTTCTTCGATGAAGGGTGGATCGGGACGTGAAAGTAGGCGTCCTGGAGATCTAAGACACCATCCAATCTCCCTGTCGTAATGACGCCATGACTGAAGCAGAAGTCTCCATGGAGAACTTCTCCTTCTGAACGAATTTGTTCAGAGAGCTGACGTCCAGTACTGGTCTCCAGCCTCCCGAGGCTTTCGCCACCAGAAAAAGGCGATTGTAAAACCCCGGGGAGTGTTGTTGATCCGTACCAATTCTATCGCTCTCTTGTCCCACATTTGTTCCACCATCGATCGAAGAGTATCCCTCAGCACAGGATCCCTTGTATTTGGGCTGATAGTTCCCTTGGTATTGACGTTAAGGGGAGGAGTGTTTCAGGAAAGGGATACGATATCCCCTCCTTAAGATCGCCAAAGATGACGCGTCTGCATTTATCAGTGTCCAGGCTTCCACAAAATCCCAGGAGCCTGGCACCTACTGGTGCTTGGAGGAGAGAATCTTCATTTTCCCTTCTTAAAGGGACGAAAAGCAGATCTACCTCTCTTCTCTGGAGCCTTCCTCCTTGTGGAAGGTCTGGAGGTCGGACCACCTCGAAAGGGCTGCACCGTTGTACTGGGTCTTTTCTTGTCCGATGCAGCAACAGGTTTCTTCTTTCTTGCTGACTGCGTCAGCAGATCCTGAGTTGCCTTCTCAGTTAAAGAATGCGCAATGTCCTTTACTAACTGAGAAGGGAACAAAAAGTCAGATAGAGGCGCATATAGAAGTGCTGCTCTCTGAGCATGTGAGACTGCCTTTGTTAAGAAGGCGCCATATACAGTCCTTTTCTTTAAAAGACCTGCCCCAAACAAAGAGGAGATTTCAAAAGATCCATCCTGTACCGCCTTGTCAATACAAGACAATATGCATAAACAGGGGCTTCAGGTGGTTCGATTCCTTCCGAATCATGGGCTTTCTTGGACATCACCCCAAGGGACCAGTCTAAGAAGTTAAAAACTTCCAATACACGAAAGAGTCCCTTGAGGAGATGATCCAGTTCCGAAATTCCCCACGTAATCCGTGCAGAATTGAGACTTTGACGCCGTGAAGCGTCAACCAAAGTCGAAAAATCTGTTTCGGTTGTAGAAGGGAGAGCAATACCCATATTCTCTCCCGTCTGATACCAAATGCCTCTTTTCCCAGCTAATCTTGCTGGAGGCATGCAGAAGACTGTCCTCACTAAGTCTTTCTTAGACTTCATCCATGAGTCTAAGGAATGTAATGCTCTCTTCATCGATATGGTGGGGGGTTTCATTTTTGAGAAAAGACGAAGGCTTCTTCGTCTTAGCACTGGAAAAGAGCGAGCGCGGAGAAGGAGGAGCGGCAGGCGTCAACTCGTCTCCGTACTCCTCAAGAAGTAGGGTAGTCAACACCTTATAGTTAGACAGACCTTCTCTTCCACTATATTCGTCATCCGAGTTTTTTCCTCTAACTCGGGATTACATGGCGTCTCCGCTCTCCTTTTTCCTGAACGTTCTTCTTCTTGAGGAGACAAACTCCTAATAGGAGAGGGGCTAAGGGAATGATAATCCTTCCTCTTTCCCGCTCTAATAGTCTTGGAAGGCGTCATAAGCTTCGGCTTCTCTAGAATTTTAGAAGCCGCTTCACGCTTACATGACGCTTTCCCGTTCGCCAAGCGTCATGGATGACGTCTTTTGCTGACGTCTCGATGAGCTTCGCGCTTGGAAGACGCTCCGCTCTCCAAAGGCGTCCTACTTGGCGTCATAATATTGGACGGAGCGTCATGTCTATGCTCGTTTCCAATGACGCTTCGCGTCTAAAAGACGTCTTACGTCTCTCTGGCGTTACGAAACTCTCGTAAGCACCTGTTCTCGCTCTCGAACTAGACGCTTCTGTAAGACGTTTAGCCGTTTCCGTCTGTATGACGCTTCTCGTTGAACAGGTGAGAGAGGACGAGACTTCTTAGAATTGGAAGCGTCACGTCCTTCCGACGTGGCGCTAAAAAACTCCCACTAGAGATGACAGTTGCTCTTGAACTGCCATATGATCTTTCTTGACGCTTCTCCCACGTCCAGTGCATGACGTCTTTCGTCATCACTCGGGGGAGAAGAAGGAAAGGTACTTCCGCTACACTTCAGGTGACGCTGACGCCCCCTTCGCTTTCTTGCTAGAAGACGGAGCGTCATCTGAGAAACGCTCTGGACTAGAATCTATGTCAGGCTTCTATATGACGCTTCAGCGGTCTCGACAAGTTCGATTCCTTCCACCCTCGTTTAGGTGAGGGAGAGGGAGAGGACGAGAAACACTCGCGAAGGACGCTTTTTCTATAGCGACCCTTGAGCCGCCTGCCACGAAGCAGAGCTAGCTGAAGGGACGTCTGACCGTTGGGGATTCCCCACAACCTCCTTAAGGCTTTCGACTTTCCTTCTCCTCTGGGCTTGTGAGCTTGGAAGAGGTCTAGGCCTGGGAGCGTCGCAGGGACGATCAAACGCCCCCTCCACAACACTGGGAGAACTCACTTCACTGTAATGCTCATTTCACTAGCCTTACCTTTGAAGTCAGCCCATCTTGGACTTCATGTCTCTAATTGTAGCTTTCAGATTGGGCGATTTTCCGATGCCGAATCCGAAAAAAGTACTCTGAGAATGAGATACATAGGGAGAATCTACATACAGTAGGATTAGAATTATCAGTGAAAGGCTCAATAGGCCTTGAACTCACACCTTTCAATCGTCTAATTCTATCCTCTCTAACTTCTTCAAATAAGAAGTCAAAGTCTTCCACTCTTCTGCATTCAATCCCTCGCATTCCTTACAAGTATTAATAGCAGAACACTGAAACCCCCTACATTTACGGCATACAGTGTGAGGATCAACCGAAGCTTTCGGTATCCTCACCCTGCAGCCTACATTACACACATTCTCACACTCACATTAGAATCAGACCCATACTGAGAAAAAATCACCAAAAGAGTTATTCCAAAAAAACAGTCCACTGTAGCGAATGCAAGAACAAAAATCCCGATCCAAATACGTCACCAAAAAGCCGAAAAACGATGATCAAAGGATGAAAAATGAATCTAAGTCAGGAGGTAATAACAACAATGTTGATACCACCGGCGACAGAGAAAATATGATAGAAACGGGGATGGTTCCTAGTCCTGCCACCCAGGGCAGGCCGGTAGATCACCTGACCTACCTGTAGCGAGTGGCGCGAAATTTGAATTTCTGTCGGGGACGACGGAGTCTTAGCTATGTATATATCTGACAGGTAAGTTGATTGTATGAAAATAAAAATTGAACCGAGTTCTATTGGCTGTAACTATATTTCTACATTCACTTTATCACTGAAAACTATTTAGTTGGCAATAAATACAAATGACCAAAAATTCAAGAATAAAGTAGCTAACACAATTTTTTACTACCGGCACTCCCCAGTTATCGGCGGGATGCTGATGAGTGAAGACTGCCATTAACCGAAACTTGGAGATTTATTGAGCTTATGGCGTCAATATCCGGTTAATGGGCGTGATAAAACGCTAAATTGTGCCTCTGTTACAGAAGTTATGGCACATAACTATATTATCGGTGCCTTATGGTGCCAATAACTGGAACTCGGCATGTATGGCACCATAAATCACACACAATGTACCTACACCATATCCAGAATAACGCAGCCATTGCAGGGTTTCTGCCAAGCACAAGTGGAAAGAGAATGAAAAACCTTCACTGGCCATAGAACAGAGCAGAAAACCAAACATCCCCATCCCAGGAGATCCCTATCCTTATACGTACATACTATTATATTCATAATTCTAAACATATTCATCACTGTTCCCTACCAAGAAAAGTGATGATAAATTATATTTTTATAATAAAGTTTTGTATATAAGTGCAGGCAGTTCCCGGCTTACGACGTTTTGAGGTTGACGCTTTTCAATTATATATTCATCAGAAATTATTTCTAGGTTTACAACGCATGTTCCAGGGTTATGATGCTTATGATGCCGATCTGACAGAAAAAAAAAAAAAGGACTCAAAAAAAGGTTTTTTTTGAAATGGAAAAATGCAATAAAAAAGCAGTTTACATAGTTTTTAATACACCCAAAGCATTAAAAGTAAGGTTTTCTTAGGATTTTAGAAGATTTTCAATGATGCTCTGGCTTACGACACATTTAAGAATGGAACCACCTTGTAAACTGGGGACTGCCTGTACTTACCAAGTATTTACATAGCTATTACGTAGTTTCATTTAATCACAGTAGTTTAGATTCAAATTTTGCTGTAGTGACACAGATATTCGGTGAAGGTGACCAGTCCCGCCTCCTGGTGAGAGGGTTAGGAACGACTCGGCAGACAATACAGGCAGTCCCCGGTTATAGGTGGTCTCGGCTAATGGCAATACGGTTTTAGGGGCTTGTCTAGCGCCATAAAATTGGTGATTTATGGCGCTATAAGGGCCGAGTTTCGGTTATCAGCACCATAAGGTGCTGCTAATAGTTATGGCACCACCATAACATAGCTACCTAACAGAAGTGCCATTAACCGATGAGTTTCGGTTAATGGTGCTCTCACCACCAATGACTCGTGACTGGTGCCCATCTCCGGTGTCAGGACGTGTTAAAGTACTTTTTCGGAGGGTGGATCCACATTTTGGTCAAATTGGATCAGCTGGTCCAGTCGGTTGTTTTTTTCCCTATTTGGTGTTTTAATTAAAAATTTTGAAAGCGTCATGGAGGTAGGGTAAACAATCATGGACGATCCACCATCATCACGCTAGCCGGGTCTTATTCACTCAATATTTAATGGGTGAAACAAGAATACAATTACAACTCCAAGCATACTATTCAAAACATTGAAGTTTCGTCAACATAATGTGATCTATGAGAGCCCCACATGAACTATAATAAGGATGTGACGCTCTTCGTAAAATATGTTTTCAAGGCAGTTTTGAAATCCAATATGCCAGCTATCGTGTGGTTAGCCGGTCTAATCACGGACTGTCCACCATCTTTCCCAGCACTCATTTGAACAATGTTAGCGTATATATGTAACGTTTATTGATCTTACTCAAGATTGCAGTTGTAATCAGCACAATAAAACAACATTTTGATGCCTATATTAGTGAAAGTATGAAACTTGTTATTCCCGGGGTCATGGTTTGAACCGAATTCATTTTTACCTTGTAATCGGTGATTTTATCCTTACTGCCATCACAACTGAAAACTCCGCAGTGCTTATTTGATTGTAATTATACACATTTTGGTCTTAATTCACTCCACATTGCACTTGAACCACGTTGCTGTTCCTGGTTCCTAAGCGCTCACTCCACAAACACAGTTACGAGCAGAAGACGACGACACTGTTTATGATGTGCAAAGCTTTATTCCCTTAATTATTTACTTTACTCATTATTTAGTTTAACTTTACTTTGTTATTTCAAAATGTTTATTTAATTCATGTCTATTATCCCTTTTTTGTAACCAAATTACCCCGAAAAATTACAGATATTTCTAAAGTAGACACAATCCAATGTTTCTAACCTTGTCGTACATCTGGCTGCCAAAAACCATCGCAGAACAGACAAAGAGTAGTGGATTATATATTTTTTTTGCTAGCACTTTTCATTGATTTAAGTCTATATTAGTATTTTAATTTTTTTAACTAACGTATGCCAGAAATAAATGCAAACCTTTGTTTGCATGCTAAGAATGGCAAAATCATCGTTGCCACATTAGTGGAGCGTCACACATACGCCGATGCATTATCATAAACTGTTTCCATGAATTCTAGTTGTCATAGTAATGCTATAATGATAAAATTGCTTTAATATTTATGTATATATACTTTCAATACAATTTCCACGTTTTGTGTAAGTCTTATACCCAGTTTGGAGGGTGAACACATACCAATTGGCAACAGAGAGAGAGAGAAAGGAAGGTAAAGGAAGGAAGAAGGACAGGGGTGGCGGTGGAGGTGTGTTCGTATCCATTTCTGGATAATGGAGTTTTTGTCTCTTGGTACAAGGACAAGTGTCGTTATTCTTTACGATTAGTGATTCACGATACCCTTATAAATTACGGCACTGGGTGTAATACACTATAGCAAAATCTCGTCCTGATACGAATGTTCGTTACAGAAATATTGCCAAAAAACGTGCTTGCACTGTCTCTGAAACCCATGGTAGGTGATCCGCAGTAAAATCTCATATATCCAAAAAGTAAATAATAGATATATACATATGCGCATTACGGATTATTAATATATACATGAATAGCCGATAACAATCTGCATGAATAACTGGTAAACTCTTCTGCAAGAAAGTTGAGTAGAGCAATTCTTTTAATACAATAGTAGGTACGAAAGTCAAGATGTCGTGACGTCATAATACAGGACTTATAAGAACTTTCTAATTCCGAAAAATAATTACTTAAATTTGAGTCAGAATCGAGTTACTTTTCAATAATGAATATTTTCAAATTAATCATCATAAATATATAAAATATTGATTTTTACTATTTATTTAAATAATTATCTAATGCACGCTTCGTCGTCGTTTTCTACCAAAACAGTAGTTTCCTTAAAAACGTCGTGGCCAGGGACCGTGTTTCGATTGTTGTGATGAAAGTGCCCCAGCGTCTATGGGTACAAGTGGTGTGCGGATTTATCACAGGAAATGGGAAGTTTGATGACACAAGCGACTCCGCAAACATCAAGATGGCGTCAATCTTCTAAGTTATTTAAGCGTAAGTAAAAATTTCGAAAGCGTTTTGGTGAAATTTGCACTGCGTTGGCCACCCTTTTCTCTACCCTCTGTTTAAAGCTTTAAATTTGGCCTTAAATTCTAACTTTGGAGAAAATACTTACTTCGAAAGGAGAGTAGAGGTCTTTAGCTGCGTCTCTCACCCAACAACAAGTCGCGACTAGGGGAAACACCAGCGACTAACCAAACCCGGTTATCACGGTGGACAGGTCTTATTCACTTGATATTTAAATGGTGAAACAAGAATACAATTACAACTCCAATCATACCATTCAAAGATTGAAGTTTCGTCAACATAATGTGATATATGAAAGCCATACGACTAAAAAATAAAAAGCATGTGACGCTCTTCGTAAAATATGTTTTCAAGGCAGTTTTGAAATCCAATATGGCGGCTACCATGGGATGTACAGGTTCTGATCAGTGACGACAATCATCTTTCCCAGCCTTCCCAGCAATCATTTGAACAATGTTTGCGTATGTATGTAATGTTTATTGATCTTACTCAAGATTGCAGTTGCAATCAGCACAATAAAACAAAATTTTGTTGCCTATATTACTGAAAGTATGAAACTTGTTATTCCCGGGTCATGGTTTGAACTGAATTCATTCTTACCTTGTAATCGGTGGTTTTTAGCCTTACTGCCATCACAACTGAAACTCCACAGTGCTTATTTGATTGTTATTATACACATTTTGGTCTCAATTCACTCCACATTGCACTT
The DNA here is from genome assembly GCF_015104395.2 of Macrobrachium nipponense. Taxonomy (NCBI): domain Eukaryota; kingdom Metazoa; phylum Arthropoda; class Malacostraca; order Decapoda; family Palaemonidae; genus Macrobrachium; species Macrobrachium nipponense. The sequence continues at coordinate 8,678,377 of NC_061096.1, forward strand.
TAAACAAGTTGCTGTTCCTGGTTCCTAAGCGCGCGCGCCACAAACACAGTTACGAACAGCAGACGACGAAACTGCAAAGTTTTATTCCCTAAATTGTTTACTTTACTCATTATTTAGTTCAAATTTACTTTATTTAAAAATTTTAATTTAATACATGTATATTATCCCTTTTTTGCAACCAAATTACCCCGAAAAATTACAGATATTTCTAAAGTAGATACAATCAAATGTTACTAACGTTTTTGTACATCTGGCTGCCGAAAACCATAGAGGAACAACTGCGGATAAGTGGATTATACACATTTTTTTTTTTGCTTTTTTCTTTTTGCTAGCACTTTTCATTGATTTCAGTCTATATTAGTACTATTTTGAATTTCTTTAATAACCGTATGCCAGAAATAAATGTAACAAGAATGGCAAAATCATCGTTGCCACATTAGTGAAGGCTTCACACATATGCCGATTCATTATTATAAACTGTTTCCATGAATTCTAGTTGTCATAGTAATGCTATAATGATAAAATTGCTTTAATATTTATGTATATATACTTCCAATACATAGCCTAATTTCACCAATTTCAACGTTTTGTGTGTAGTCTTATACTGAGTTGGAGGGTCAACACATACCGATTGGCAACAGAGAGAGAGGAGAAAGGAAGGCGAAGGAACGAAGAAGGAAAGGGGTGGCGGTGGAGGGGGGGGGGAGAGAGGGTAGGTGTTCGTATCCATTTCTGGATAATGGAGTTTTTGTCTCTTGGTACAAGGTCAATGTGTCGTTATTCTTTACGATTAGTGATTCACGATAACCCTTATAAATAATCGGCACTGGGTGTAATGCTTTATAGCAAAATCTCGTTCTGATACGAGTGTTCGTTACAGAAATAGGTATTGCCAAAAACGTGCTTGCACTGTCGCTGAAACCCATAGTAGGTATGCTGCTTAGTTGTCAATCAAGTTTTTTCTAATAAAGTATTTTTTACAAGCTAGATATTGAATAAATTTGTATTTTTCTCAATCAAAACATATGACCCTCAATGCTAACTTTCCTCTTTTAACTACTTTCTGGTCATTGCAAATTCGGCCCCATAATTTCTTTTGGGTGCGAAAACAGAGGCCCAGGGACCAAAAACAATTGTGTCACACTACGGTGATAATCCGGCAGTAAAAACATCTTCATATATCCAAAAAGTAAAATAATAAAGATATATATGCGCATTATGATTATAACAAATACATGAAGAGCTGATAATCTACATGAATAACTGGTAAACTGTTCTGCAGCAATTATTTACAATAGGCACGAAAGTCAAGATTTCGTGACGTCATAATACAGGACTTAAAAGAACATAATTCCAAAAATGACAATTTGTCCAAAATTGCATTTTCCTAACTATACAAACCTGAGTCCTTTTACAATAGGAAGGTACTAGCGGCAGCTGGATAGGTCGTAAGCTTTCGAACAAGGGGTTCGGTAGTTAACTGCTTGTCCGACAGGCGCGCACGCGCGACTGGGAGGTAAACAAATCACTTTTGCTTTTGGCCCAAGCAAAAACTGCAGAGTGAGGGGTGGCATGAGGTGGGACTATGTGTAAAAGGACCTCAGGTTTGTATAGTTAGGAAAAATGCAATTTTGGACAAATTGTCATTTGTTCCGACACGGCATACAAACCTTCGTCCTTTTACAATAGGAAGACTCACTTCTTGGTGGGAGGAATCTGAGTCTTTTGTGAACAGACTGGTGTTCGCCCAACCTTGGAATGCCTCCCTGGTCGTAAGAGCGAGGGAGGGATCCAAGCCTCTGTCCGATTGATCGGGGTGTGCACCGCAGGATCAATGGTCAGATCTCTGGACCAAGTAATAAGAGAGAGGCAAGCGTATCTCTTCGTACCAATAAACAAGAACAAGTTCCTATTTGCAAGAGGCTGCAAGAGGCAACATAAAGTTATGGTTTGTCTCTTGTTGGCATCCACTTCCCCCCCCTTGTAGGAGGAAGTGGTGGATATTCGCTCCCATCCCTAGTGAAAGGGATAGGATGGGGCTCTGTCGAGTATGCTCACCGGCATCTCGCCTTATCCAGCAAGGTGATGACCGTATCCCTCTACCCACAGGTAGAGAGAAAAAGATAGGAAGAGAAGCCAGTCACTCTCTCATTCACTTATCTATTCTTACAGTCACACCAGGACTCGATGCTGTTCAGCCTGCTAGGGTCTGGGTTAGCTACACAACGTGTTGAGCAGCCACCACGGGTCCCAAGGAAAACGATCCAAGGACCTGTGGGCAATATCCAAAGGGTAGAAGGAGGTGCCAGTGGTCTGGTTGTACCACCACCCCACCCCTGCCTTCAGTACCTGCGCACGGAGAAGTTCTTGTGTAACTCGAGGGAGTGTACTTCTAGGTCATCTTGGTGCTGACGAAGAGTCTTCAACACTCAGCCTGGATGTCGAGTTTCTTCAGAAAGCGCGGTCGCGCTTTCACAGGACAAAGCAGCATCTCCTTCGCATCGAAGGCGGTGAAGTCAATTAGGGAGGGGATTGTGAAGGACTCTAACCGATCGTCAGGAACCGAAGGGTTCAGAGTCTTCGCTATGAATTCGGTACAAAATCGAGCGTCACGAATCCCCATCCCTGGATGCTTGACTTCGCAGGAAAAGTCATGCAATTACCTCAGAGGAAAAGAAGGGAATGGTCGTATGACCTATCCCCCTTCTCGACTTCGGTGATGTCCTGTACCCATACTGGGTCTATCCGTCTGCAGCGAAGTTGTTCTTCTCGGTAGTGGATAGGACACCGACACTCAATGGTGGGTGTCGATGGTATGGGTACTGCGACGAACGTTAGACGAAGAAAAGACTGTTATGGAACAACCGAACTAAGTCCACAGCGAAGTTAGTAACAGACGGGGCGCTCAGACAGCTGCCCGACTGACTGCGTTCGGTAGGAGGCAAGTTGTCCAAGCACCCGAGCAAGTCACGTGACCTTCGCCTTAAAAAAAGGGTTATGCCAAGAGACTAAACAAATAATTTGTTCGTCACCGATGCCAGAAGGCAAGGTGATGACTCTCTTAAGGCATGTGCCCAACAGGCGAAAGTCAATTGCCTTCTAGAGACCGAGGTCCCTGATGGCAAGATATCTCATAGTATAGTTTGGATTCTCGTACTAAGGAGAAACAACACTATGTGTCGTTGAAGACGAAGGTGTACAGAAAATGCAACCTACGTCTTCACAGCTGAACCGAGAGAAGGATTCTCAAGATTCTGAACCTGTGCTACAAAGACTGAGAACGCTAACCGCTATTCATTGCTGTCCGGTGAGGATCGTAGTTGCAATAAAAGCGGAGCGCTTTTCAGTAATGAAGACAGGGAAATACTGCCTGAAGAACTGCTTCTCATGGGCTGAACATTTGGAAGTAGAGCTGTCAGGTCGGAGAGTAGGCGATGTCTTCTGACATATCTGTTAATTCGGGGCGAGCAATGAATAATTTGCACACCTACGAATACGAGATATTTTGAAGACAAACTCAGATGTCTGCAAAAATCATTCGCATTATCGCGGTGCGATGCAGCGGGTGACTAGTACAGACTTCTGTTACCGTGCGGTAAACAGAAAGATGAAAGAGTCCAAGAGATATCTCTGTTGAAAATTCTCGCAATGTCGAAGGCGATGAAATCGAGCGTCACAGCAGTAGATGGTCCTTCATTATTGGGCAGAGATACGGTTCGGTAGTCAATCAAACCAGGGGAGAGAGAGACGTAACCGACCGTTCATCTCCGAGACCTAGCTGATACTGAGCCGCAATCAGGCAGTTCAATACGCAGTAGCTCTCGGTGACTCGTCATCCTGAGTTGCCAGGTAATCCATTATTCCACGAAGGAATGCGTTCGGCTAGAACCATCGAGCATAAAGAATACGCTCGAGCAATTATATTTAACCGAAACGGATTTCGGTAAATACAAAAGCTGATTTGGTGTTGTCATGACAATACCAGTATCTAAAATCGAAACTGATAACTGCTGGGAGGTTGCAGGCAACCCCGAGTTGCAGTTCAATTAAGATACAATTCCGTCTCGGTCACAAACCGTAGAGTTTTAACTACGGTATGCGCCTACCCCCCGGACAATTCAACTGTTAAACAAAAGAATCATGTCGCGAGGGTAATATACGTAGTATATTTCTAGGTTCTGTACCACGACCTCCATCCTAAATTCTTTTCCTCTCGAGGAATGAGAATAAGGATTGGGAGATCGACCGCCTTCGTTCTCTAGTCAAGAGAGTGAAGGAGAAGTCTTTCCCAAAGGAAAGCTTCAATGGTGAACAGAATACCGAAGACGATAGTTCAAGCCAAACTGGAAGTTCCGTCCGTTCTTCTCTATCCAGGTTAATCGCCTACTGTGAGATACTCTTCTTTTCCGCAGCAGTCTTCTTCCAAATGCTAGAAATTACAGGAATTCGAGCATAAGCGAGGTTCCCGATTATCGTGTAACAATTATCGGGGATTCTCGCTCACTTTGGACCGTGGTCTCGCTAAGTGTGGAGATCGTTAAAAAACTCGAACACTCTGAGTGCGCTAGAAATTCCGTAGAATTCTAAGCACTCTGCGAAACCCCCCACTGAATTCGTCAAACGATATCGGCTGGTGGTCCTCTCGATTCCCGTAGAAATCGAGAAAGGGGCAGGATCCCTCCTCAATGACCGGGGCTTACGTCAGGTAGGACCCGAAGGTCCCCCCGGTAGCGCAGCCCCTAACGTGGGATCTTACAGAGAAATCTCTGTAGGATCCCTCCCCTTTCCCTCGTAGCCGTAAGGAGAGAGGGAATGGGGGAGGAATTGGATACTGGCTCGCCTTCCCAGCGGAACTAGCAGTTGGAGAAGAAAAGGAGCAGCCATCGCCTTATGGCGATGGCCTCTCAGAGCCTGGGAAAACGTATCGTCAGGAGAAAACGTTTTCCCGAGGAGGGTTACGAACTCATACTGTAGGTAAGTGTCTGCCGCCACTGTGAACGTCGTCTGGGTGGGGCTGATCGACACCTGACAGGAGAGAGCCGATACCGTCCTCCGACTCATTCCAGTCCTCGTCGAGGTCGAAACCTCAGGAGGGACCGAAGGGGTATTCAAATACGGTGTCCGAAGACACGTAGTAAACGCCTCTGTCGCAGTAGAGGAGGTGAAGTAGCTTGTTCGACCCGGTCCAGAATGAGAGAGCCTTCTTGTCCGGAGACGAGAGACTACCTGGTTCAACACAGTCGGCAAGCTCCGATCGCGGCAGACCCACCGTCGATTTGGGTTCCCTCTCGGGCCCCAAAACGACTCGAGCCGAGACGTGGCTCTGCTGGTGGGAGCAGCGATCCTTCCCCGAGGAGTTTTCTTGTGCTGACGAATCAGCGCCATAACCTCGCAAAGTTCCTCTGGATCTCGAAGGTCACAGCATCTTGCAGAGTGGGACCGTTAAGCCCTTCGTACAAGAGCATATTCCGAGAACCTTCCTCCTAAGAAGGGGGAACAGCGACAGCCCTCTCGGTCTTCTCCATCCACTTGCGCATACGTCCTGGCCGGTCCAAGAACCGTGCCTGGCACGTAGGGCGTCGTGGTGGGATCATGAGGGGCACACCCCTCACGATCACTCCTCAATACCTCGCTCCTCCCGGTGTAACCCGAGGAGGTTGAAGGTACGGGAGAGGCAGACCTGACGCTCCCTCCTCGCTCGCTGGCAGAACCAGCAGGCTTGGAGGGCTGCAGGCGATCGTCAACCCGCGGTGGCGATCGAGCTGCAGGCCTGGTCGAACCGTCTCGCTGTGGAGAACGGCTGGACTGAGCACAGCGGCCCCGATCTCGAGTGTCAGAAGAGCTGGTGCTGGTTGCCGTACCCGATCGCTCTCTGTGAGAGCGACGGTTCAGGCGCCTGCAGGCTCCACTGTCACAGTTGAGACCGGTGGGGTGCTTGTCCTCACGGCACGTCACGTCGCTGGTTCCAGCCGTGGCTGGTACCGGCGAACGGGAGGACCTCTTCCCAGCCTCAGCCCGTGGCCGGTCGTGGACCGTCACGTCCCCGGGTAGCCAGCTGGTCGCCGCGAGAGCGAGAGCTGGTCTGGTGAGAGTCGCGTGAGCGGCTGTCACCAGTCTTCCGCCCCGTGCGTGAACCTGACGCTGAGCGAAGCTCCGAGGTCTGGTTCCTGGCTTAGCACCTGGTCGCTTGGTAGGCGACCGTACACTCGGTACCTCCCGCGCGAAACGAGAGGCCGAGACGGACCCTGATGCAGTGGCAGAACCACTGACACCAGGCGAGGAAGTACCGGTGTTAGCGGTACTCCTCTGGTCCACGTAGTCTTCTTCCTTGCGGAAGAAGAGACGGGCCCCGCTCTCGAAGGAGCAGGAGGACCAGCGGAAGGAACCCTCCTGTCCCACCGAGTGAGACGGGTCCCGAGAAGCTCCGAGGGAGACTTCTTAGGAGGGAGGAGGCAACCTTCTTCTTCCTCGGCTGTGAAGCCTTAGAAGTCGAAGGGGAAGAGGCGGCAGCCGACGACGATGAAGAAGATGAAGACGACGACGACGACACCTTCCTCCTCTTCTTCGTCCAGCTTCCTCAGGACAGACGTAAGATCTGCCATCCAGGGCGGAGCCGGGGCTGCTGTGGGGAGCCGAAGCCACAGGGCACGGACGCACCTGTACAGACAGACCATAGTCTGGGTAGTACCACACGAACAGGGACGACGTCAGCAGGTATGGGCCATCTCAGGAACAGCAGGCACAGCCAGCACAGCATCGGTAGGGACAGCCAGCGCAGCAACGGCAGGGACAGCCAGCGCAGCAACGGCAGGGACAGCCAGCGCAGCAACTGCATGGACAGTCAGCCCAGAATCGGCAGGTACGGCAGGCAGCACGGAAACACAGGAAGTGGAGCAGCAGCCAGCAACATCCTGGTACCGGCGGCAGGTCCAGGGCGAGCTCTAGGCAGCGGAAAGTGTGGTCGTTGCAGCGCGGCAACCACGAGCGGCGGCGGCACGCCCCCTCCCCCCTCGGTACGGCGAACGGCACTTCACAGCGGCTGTAGGCAAGACTGTTACCACTTGAGGCGAGTACACCAGGTGAGGAGGGACGTCGTCACCTGGAGCGTGGTCACCACTCCATGGGTGACCGCAGTAGGCCCAGACATAGAAACCGCAGCCCCTGGACACTAGCACGCCCTGCAAATGGAAGGACGCCCATCCTCACACTCAACCAAGGTCCACCCTCGTGGCAGTAGCACCTGCAGAAATAACAGTAGTAGCGATTAGTGGGGGGGAAGTCCCCTCACGCGGGGGGGTGGGGGGGGTGAGCCCTCTCCGAACGAGTGGAAGACCCACCCTGAATACAATTGTACATCGGGCACCGAGCGCCCTCCCCTGCGCTCGACAGATCGGGCGAGGAGAAGAACGCCGATAACCTCCCCTCCCCCAAGGGGAAGGGCCATCTGTGGGAGCTGAGCGGGGGGGGGGGGGGGGGTTCTCCGTTCCCCACCCCACACAGCACCCATGTACCCAACAATAATATAAGAGCCCCCCCCCGAGAGCATCGTGCCCTCGGCCCGAATGCAAGGGCATAAGGATCAATTCCCTGACTGAGCGGAACTTGAACCAACTAAATATTGATGCAATCAATAATAAAAGGAATAAAAAATGAAAAGAATCTTGCATTACGATTCACTTCACAATGAATAAGGGGCTCGGATCCGAGACGGCATCATTTGCCGCCCCTCGGTACCGAGCGCAAGGGAGGGGTAAAAGGATCCAGTTTCCCCCGATTTATGTAATGGGGGCAAAAAACCGTTGATTTCCATAAAATGAAATTGATTGGGCAATCAAAATAATATATGAAAAAAAATGGGAAAAAAGAATTAACTGGGCCCTTGGCCGGGATTTTTCACTTCATTCAAATAAAAAGGGGAAAGGATCAATTTCCGGGTAAGCTCGGAAACTGATCAACCAAAAAAGAGTATGCTACAATCAAAATAAAATATATGAAAATGAAAAAGAATACTGTACTTGATTCCACTTCCATACAGAATAAGTTTTCGTGTCGAGCGCATTCGTCGGCAACGAGCATACATACAGGTCAAAAAAATATAAATGAAAAAGAGCACTTACTTACGATTTTTCATCTATTTCCAACAAAATATACGCTCGGAGCGAGCGCTCTCCCGCCCCTCGGCACCGAGCATACACAATACAAGGATCATCTTCTTTTGGGAAAATGAATTCCCGCACTACGCCCTTCAGTCCCGGCACCGGGTAAACGGAGGGGAGGGCGTGGAGAAACCAAGATCCTTTAATTCACAATTGAATTCAATGGAAATAAATATGAAATGATTGTACTTACAATTCAGTTTCACTAGATAAATAGAAAAAGAAAAACACAACCATGCGAAAGCAACGACGATTGAAGCGGGCAGAGAGCGATGATACACGTCCACACGCCAGCAGGCCGAAAGCAAAAGTGATTTGTTACCTCCCAGTCGCGCGCGCGACTGTCGGACAAGCAGTTAAACTTACCAAACCCCTTGTTCGAAAGCTTACGACCTATCCAGCTGCCGCTAGTACCTTCCTATTGTAAAAGGACCGAAGGTTTGTATGCCGTGTCGGAACAAAATAATTACTTAAATTTGAGTCAGAATCGAGTTACTTTTTTAATAACGAATATTTTCAAATTAATCACCATAGATATGTAAAAATATTGATGTTTTACTATTTATTTAAAAAAATTATCGAATCAAGTGCACGCTCCGTTGTATTCTACCAAAACAGTTGTTTACGGTGGAGAGGGAAAGTTTTCCGATTGTTGTGATGAAAGTGCCCCAGCGTCTATGGGTACAAGTGGTGTGCGGATTTATCACAGGAAATGGTAGTTATTGACACAAGCGACTCCGTAAAACATCAAGATGGCGTCAATCTTCTAAATATTTCGAGTTGTAAGTAAAAATGTTGAACACGTTTTGGTGAGATTTGCACTGCGTTGGACACCCTTTTCACTACCCTCTGTTTAATGCTTAAAATTTGGCCTTAATTTCTAACTTTGGAGAAACAAAAATACTTACTTCGAAAGGAGAGTGGAGGTCTTTAGCTCCGTTTCTCACCAACAAGAAGTCGCGACTGATGCCCATCTCCGATGTCAGGAGCGTTATAGGGTAAAAAACCGCCATGGTACAGGGGTGGACCATGTACAATCAATGTGTACAAGCCCAAGAAAAGTACATTATAACGCGTCCTAACACCGGAGTAGAGGTCTTTAGCTCTGTTTCTCACCAACAACCAAATCGCGTCTGATGCCCATCTCCGATGTCAGGAAGCGTTATAATTTACTTTTTTTTGGGGTTGTACACATTGATCGTACATGGTCCACCCCTGTATCATGCGGTTTTTTACCCTAATGTACTTTTTTTTGGGATTGTTCACGCTGATCGTACATGGTCCACTCTGTACCCTGCAGTTTTTTACCCTAATGAACATCTGCAGTGTCAGGACGCATCATAAGTACTTTTTCGGAGGGTGGCCATCCGTGATGTCAGTGTGTTAGGCCAGTCCATGCAGTTGTTTACCCTATGTTTGCACTGCACATGGCTAGACTTTCATTAACCTATGTTTAATCTTAAAATATGACCTTAATTCCTAACTTTGGAGAAAATACTTACTTCGAAAGGATAGTAGAGGTCTCGAGGTGTTGCTCCCACCACCGATGACTCAAGACTGGTGCTTATCTCCTGTGTCAGGCGTGTTAAAGTACTTCTTTTGGGGGTTTTGGGGGTGGATCAACAAGCGGGCAAGACTGGCTTAGTTAGTCCACTCGGTTGTTTCTCCTACAGGTGGCCCCCTGGCTGCACAGCAGTGTTTTACCCTAACTACTTCTTCCTCTATGAGATTACCTATAGGTTTGTTGGAGCACTTACAGATTGGCGGGCCACTCGCAGGCCGTGGCGAACGGCGCTTCGCGCCTTATCCGCATATTTAAAGATTCTTGGCAGGCACGGCATGTTCTGGCAAGAGGTAATGTTGCGCTGCGCGCACTAACCACAGGGGTTACAGTAAGGCTACTTACCATGGCGGATGGATTTGGGTGTCGCGACACCAAAACAACAACAAACAAAGTAGGGAGCAACTGGCCCAGTAATGTGTAAACAAACCCGGTTTGTTTACGTCTGCGGAACCTGTCCTGTCGTCCTACAGTTCCCCCAAAACCCCAGGGAGATTAATCTACCGTAACCAATGCCTCTTAATTTAATATTCTGCTTTAGTCAGGTTGACTGGTTTACTTTTGAAAGGGTAGCCTATGCCTGGATTGTTATGATGTCCAAGTTCACCCATAACGACAAAAAATCAAGACGACTGAACTTACGCAAGAGCGAGTTGCCATGCAGACCTCCTGAATGTAATTCGGAAAAACTTCTCGATGCATATTGTTCGAAATTGGCAGGATTGGAAAAGTAATCCCGCAATCTGGGTAGTTCACATCCTGCTTCTGTGAGTTCTGTGTGAAGCTCTAAGGCAGTTAAAAGGAGTTTTTCGTGTAGTAACTTCGCTGCAATTTCATCCCATGGCTGTGCTGGTGATGGGCAGATCCCGTTTTTTAATTTCAAGCGGAGGTGGCGAAAGTTCCTTGGAATTGTCTTTCTGAGCGGACTCTGCCTCCGCCATAGTAAACACACTACACCTTACATTCCACCCTCTCTACTGAGAGACAAGGCCTTCCAAAACCATAAGGTTTCTCATTCTCGCTACAAAAGGCATCATCTACTACCAAAAATCTTTATAGCCTTAATCTAATAACTTTAAAATATAAATTATTTATCAAGTCTCCTAATTTTCTGTAAGAAAAATATAAATATGTGATTTCTCTACATGGACTACTAACTGAATCATTAAGATTCTGACCTACACTGTACAGTAGAATTATTTATAAACAACAGGTACAAACCAAACAACTACTTGATTGGAATAATTACATCATTTAAGCATGTGACTCAGGCACCATGTAAACTCAATTGTGATGGGATCGGTAGATTATCATACAGAGCAGATTTGGACGGCGTCAATGATTTATACATATCCAGTTTCATTATTACATTAAACGGTACGGAATCAGTAAATGTTGTTCGGCGATAGTGGAATTATGTGCGAACATTATTTCACAAAGGTATAATGATTACCGTTCTCAGTACATACGTCAGTGCCGTTGCGAATAAGAGAATGTAATAGGAGAATCGCTGCTACTATTCTGTATTGACTAGGTTTATTAATTCAGTCACTGAACCCCCAACCGCCTGTTGGGAAAACAAATCCAACAAATATCACCGAATGGGTTGCTTTATCTTAGTATCCGTTTTTGTGTAGTACATACATTAGTTTCAATTTTAGTGTACTTTTTCAGGAGACAAAGAATTGTTCTAAATTCTTTAAACCAAATTGACAACCAAGAACCAATAACTGCTGCCCGATGGTAAAAGAGATTATGAACGATCGGTATCAGGGCTCTAGTACACTCTTGTACGGTGCATATGTCATGCTCTCAGCTGCCGATTTTCATTGGTTAGTTTTGTGCAGAACAGGAGGGCGTGATATGAAAGTGAATATGTCCTTTAAGTTTTGCTAAACCAGTCACCACAGCAGCGATATCTGCCTTACTTTGTCTGGTAAAAGCTACTACGCAGACCGCTGTAAAACTATTTGCCAACATAAAGCACCTGTAACAGAACGCTTCAATTTGTTCACTGGTGTTATGTAGCTACAGCCACCCACAGGGAAGATTCTCTCTCTGGCGGACCCTTGTACGTTTTCTAAATAAGTTACTTCTTATAATTGTCTTTTAGTGTTTTCTCGTTACTATTGTAACTCCGGCAGAATATGAAAGTCTTCACGCGGTTATTTTTTTTTTTTAAGTTGCTATCTTCTTGTATGATCTTCACTTCAGGCGGTATGTTGTTGTATAGTATGGTGCGCAACGTTCAAATGCTCTCCCACCTGACTTAAAATTTATTCTAAGTTCAAATAGCCTATATGCTTCACTTGTATGTCTGACCACAATATTCATTTCAGGTCTAAGAAGCTTAAGCAGTTTCTCAGATATGTTGGTTCACCATATTAAAGTGCTTTTTTAAAAGACTAAGAACTATTGTTGGGTATTCTATTCTTACTTGGGAGGCAACGTTGCTCAATTAGTACTGGGGTTATTCTGTCAACACGTTAGCGTAATCCTTTTATCAATCTGGGAGAGCTCTGTTTTGTACTCCTTGCAATTTTCTCAGTAGGTTGGTAGACCGTAGATATAACGTTGCAGTAGTCAAGCCTCGAAGTATTTGGTTACAAATGTCTGTTTTCAGAGTATCTTCGTTTGAATATTTTCTAATAAGCAATGCAATGTTTCTGATATGACAGTTACAGGTTTTTACAATATGCAATATATGATTTTTTTCATCGACAATTTATTATCATTAAGGACCTCACTGCTGCTACAATGTTCATGGACGACAAGCCAATAGTTATTCTTTGGGAGTGTTCATATTTCGTAGTGCACTATCAGATCCAAATAGCGGCTAAAATGCTATCATTGTAAACCGCGAAGCAGGTCTCATGGCGAAGACGAAGGTTATCGGAAGGTGAAAATTATTGGAACGAAGATACAGTCTTGACCACGTCTTCACTAACCTCTTCGTGTTAGATATATATATATATATATATATATATATATATATATATATATATAGATAATATATATATGTATGTATATCTATATATATATTATATATATTATTATGTAGAGATTATTATATATATATATATATATATATATATATATATATCGCAAAATTTAAAGAGAACCGCATAACTAATGTAAGTATTGGAACATATAACACATGCCAAATATTTTAGTAGTCCATTTTTTCAGTACTTCCAAGGCAAAATGGTTCTTATTTGCATTCGTGGTAAAGACTGGCTTTGTTAAGAAAGATCTCAGCACAACGTATTTTCGGCAAAAAAACAACCGTTGCAAAATAAATGAAGATGAAAAGAACCACAGATTAAATAACTTCGAAACTATTTCCAACCAATCAGCTTCAAGGGAATGGTCATGATGTAATCAGTATTAATGCACAAAACACTTTTTTCTCTCATCACATCATCCTACTCGACAAAAGGTTAACCATAGTCACTGGGTTCTTAACGTCCTTCCTTTGTATTGCACAATTTCTCGCTAAATGTCCCTTTCTCATTACATCAGAAAAAGTTAATTCTGAGCTACTAAAAGCCAGTGCGTAGTGTATGGCCGCCTTTATTGACACTTAAATTATGAGTCAGACTATTATTCGTTTGCCAACCTAGTTGCTCCTGCAAAAGATACTTCTCGCCTATCTTCTATATAGCTAAAGCTTAATCTCAGGGGATACGTTATCTTTGAAGTTTTTTCTAACAATACTAAGTCCTTCAGACCATCAAAATCATCAACTTTAGCGGAAGTTAACCAATCACTAAACAGCCTTTTCTAACTTCTTACCGTATTCTACTTGCGTAATATTCTCGTCCCTTCTCAAACTTCTAAATTTCTTACGGTACGCCTCTGGTACTAACCTGTATGTGCTAAGAACAGTTTCTTTCAATATAATCTTCACATTCCTCTTTAGACATGCAACCATACACATACAGTAAGCACCCCTACCACGCAAATTGACTGTATTGAATATAGAGTCCACATTTCTTCAGGAGAACCTACTCTTTCATTAACTTCTCAAAACCCATGAAATATTTCGTTACACCTTCCTCATCATACTTTGGTACTAAATTCAACACTGCACACACTATGGAGGAGTTATGGGATTTCCATTTGACAAACGTCCTTGAGGATTGAGAGGAGAGAGAGAGAGAGAGAGAGAGACGAGATTTGAGAGAGAGAGAGAGAGAGAAAGTTCGTGGTTTGTATTGCTGTTGAGACCGTGTAGTATGTATTTGTGTATTGGTTTCCGTAAGAGAGAGAGAGAGAGAGAGAGAGAGGAAATGTAATTGGTGGATGGATGGTTAGCCACTGAATTGGCTGTTGGTGAGTCTGGGGTTTGTCTGCTGGGGTGCAGCTGGAGTTAGTTGTTAGGATCAGAGTTTTGAGTCAGTCTTACTGTTCTTGGGGTTCAGAGCCTGTGATGATCAGTAGTGTCGGCAGCGGTTTGTGAAGAGTGTTGAAGGCATTGAAAGTCAGTTAAGTTGTGTGTTATTGATTTGTGTTTAGTTGTTGTTAAGTTTGATATGTTTGCTTTGGAGTTGTTGTGCCTGTGTTATTAGATTTGTTGTGCTTGTGAGTTCCTGTTGGGTTGTATGTGAGTTGTTATGGTTGAGTGTTGTTGTTGATGTTGGGGAGCTGTTGTGGTTTCTTGGTGAGGTTGTGAGTTGTCGAGGGTTGTTGTGTGAGCCGTTGTGATTCCTTTGTGTTGTTAGTGGGTGTGTGTGTTGCTTTGTGTTGGTGTTTTTGGGGTTAGTGATTGTTTGTGCAGTGATCTTTTGTTGTGGTTGTATTCCTTGTTTATTGGTGTGTTGTGGTTGTGTTCCTTGTTTGTTTACTGTTGCTGAATTGAGGTGTATTCCTGTTTGTTGTTGGGTTGTGGTCCTTGGGTGTTGTGTAGTTGGGTTATGGGATTGCAGTCCTTGGTTGTTGTGTTGTTGTTGAGTTGTGGTTCTTGGTTGTTGCTGTGGTGGTGGTGTCTCAGTGCCTCCGACCAGCGGTCAGCACAGCATAGGCCTGAGTATCTGGTGTTGGGTGAGTACATGTGTTTGTGTTTTTGTTCGTGTGTGTGGAGGTCAGTTGTCCTGCATGTATTCCGTAGTGTAAAGAGGAAAGTAACCCAGCCATGGCTACTTATTGCCATGCCTGTCCCAAGCCCGGGAACTGATACAGTTGGGGTTGCGAACATTGGGAGATGTGAGCTGCACCATGGTCCTGAGGATACTAATGAGGCCCAAGCCAGGGTGGCCATGGACCTTGGTCCCTTACTTCGAACTGGCTCATATGATGCTTTCTCCCCCCAAACCCCCAAGACATTGGTGGGAGGAGGTTGGTGGAAGATGGTCACAAAGGTGCCTCACCAGAAAGGAGTCGGCCACCCTTCAAACACAAAAAAAGCTGTCGAGTTGGATGTCTAAATGTGGAGAACAATGTATATGACCAAGATCAAGTTTAGTGGCACAGGAAATCAAGAGATGCAACTTGGAAAATTGCTGGATTGAGTGAAACTAGGTGGCTAGGGTGTGGAAAAGTAAGAATAGAGGATGTGTTGTTCATCTATTCTGGTAAAGACCTGGGAGAACATCAGAGAGGTGTAGCAATTGCTTTGAGTAAGAAAGCTGAAAAAAAATGTTGGAGCATTATGAATGTATTGATGAGAGAATAGTCACTTACAGGTTGCGAGGGTAAAATATACAAAACATCACTGTTATACAGGTGTATGCCCCTACTGAAGAGAGTGGAGAAGAAGAGAAGGATGAATTTTATGAAAAGCTAACTGGAGTTATACAGAGGGTTTAGAAGACATGATATGTTGTTACTGATGGGAGATTTTAACGCTAAAGTAGGAAGAGAGTATGATGGCTTTCAGGGAACAATTGGAAAAATTTGGAATTGGAGCTAGAAATGATAATGGGAGAAGAACTCCTAGAGCTATGTGGTGCAGCTGGGTATCTATAGCAAACACATATTTCAACCATAAAATTAGAGCACAAAACTACATGGGTGTCGCCAAATGGATTGGTACAAAATTTGATAGATATGTTATTGTAAATCAGAAATGGAAGAAGTATATTAGACACCAGAAACTTTTAGGGGCTGCCGTGTTCCTTCTGACCACAAAGTTGTAATATCCAAGATTAGAATAAAGTTACAGGCCAATCAAGAAAAAAGGAGAACTATAAAGTTTGATGTGGATAAGTTGAGAAATGAAAGAGTTAAACAACAGTATGAGGTGAAGGTAGGAGGCAAATTTGCGGCATTAATTGTTATGGAAAATATGGATATGGATTCAGAGGAATCCTGGGCAATATTAAGTTCAGATACTAAGGACGTAGCAACAGAGGTGTTAGGTTATATGAGAAGTAACAGCAAACCTTGGTTCAGTGATGAAGCAAAAGTTTTTTTAAGTGAAGAGCAACAAGGTTGAGAGTTCAAATGGACGATGAACAAGACCTAGAGAAGAACAACAACTAAAAAGACAAAGAAATAGAAAGCTGAGAGAACTAAGTGATAGGATGAAGCATGACCAAAACATGTTTTGGAAAGAAAGAGCTACCGAAGTTGAAGTAGCTATGGAAATTAGGCGAGAGCAGGGCTAAGTTTGCAGCTGTGAGATTCTTGAGGAACGCAAGCCAAAAAAAGTTTGGAGGGAGTGATGGCATGTTGGATGAAGATGGGAACTTGGTCACAGACGAAATGGAGAAAAGGAATATGTTTGCAAGGTATTTGATACTACCGGTAGGGATGAGTGCATTGCAGATTTAAACGAGGCTCTGGAGGTACAAGAAGAAGATATTAGTGCAGAAGAGGTAAAGAGGCCTTAAAATCTGTAAAATGGAAAAAACTGCTGGCGTGGCGAGAGAAAACTGCAGAGATGCTAAAAGCAGGAGGACGAAGGATGATAGAGGCATTAAGAGTTGTTTATAGCATAGTTTGGAAAACAGAGGTGGTACCAAGTGATTGGAAAAAGGCAATTATGATACCAATATATAAAAAATAAGGGAAGCAAAAGGGAGTGTGGTAACAATCAGGGCATAAGTTTACTCTCCGTCCCAGGGAAGATATTCATGAGAGTAATACTTAACAGAAATAAGACCTATAGAAGAAGAGAAACTTAGAGAACAGCAGTGTGGTTTTAGAAGTGGAAGGTCAACAGTGGATCAAAAATTTTCACCTTAAGACAGATAATTGAGAAGAGATGGGAGTATGCAAAGCCAATATTCCGTGTTTTTATAGACTTAGATAAAGCTTATGATTCAGTATGGAGAGATGGAATGTGGAGAGTGGCAGAACACTATGGTATACCACTGAAAGTGATAAGGATACTAAAGAACTGGTACCAAGGAGTGTGCAGCTGTGTACAGATGGATGGGCAGCAAAGTGACTGGTTCCCAATTGGAAGTGGGCTAAGACAGGGATGTTATGTCATCCACCTTGTTTAATGTATATATTGACCATATAAGAATGAGAAGAGTGATGGAGAATGAAAACAGAGGGGCTAGTATTGGTGGAGAAGTTTTTATGGATTTGGACTTTGCTGATGATGTTGTGTTGGTTGCTGATATGTGGCAGGTGCTGGTAGGTATGGTAATGAGGATGGAGACAGACACACAGAATTTTTGGCTTGAACATCAGCACAAAAGAAGAGCGAGACCATGGTTGTGAGTAAGGATGATGATTGGGTGCACATGGAGGATATGACAATCAGAGGACAGGAACTCATGCAAGTTGAGAAGTTTGTTTACTTGGGAAGTGTGGTAACAGCAGACGGGAGGCAAATTGAAGATATACAAAGAAGAAAACTAGGAGCAGCAAGAGCTTTTGAGGTTCTGAGAAAAACGTTTGGTCAAGGCATGAAATCAGCTTGAGAACTAAGATGAGAATATTCAATGCAGTAGTACTACAGTCCAGATGTATGGCTCGCCACCTGGGCACGACCAGAACAGAGGAGAAAAGGTTGGATGTTTTTGAGATGAAGCTGCTGAGGAAGGCTAACTTGGCATTAAATGGGATGATTATGTTTAGAAACGAAGACATCAGGGTGAGATTGAGGCAAAGGCCAGTCAGTACCAGGTGAAGGAGGGGAAGGCTGAAATGGTTTGGACATGTTGAGAGGATGGATGGGAATAGAGACCCCAGGAGAGCACTGAGAGCAGTACAAATAGTAAGAAGACCGCTGGGTAGACCAAGAACGAGGTGGATAGGCATAATTGTCAGGGATCTTGAGGATGAAAATCCAAAAACTTAGAGGAAGCAAGGGAATGGCTCGGGATAGAGACAGATGGAGAGGAAACTGTATCAGGCCTTAATGCACTGGCCAGTGGCGGGGGGAAGATAAAGTAAAGTAGTTCAAGTAAAGAGGAAAGTGTAGCTGAGGGTGAGTTGGCAGCCGTGATTGGTTAAGTTTAAATGGGAGGGATTTTGCTGCTTGTTTTTTTGAGCTTGTGATCCCGCCTAAACCATCAGTTTCATTTTTGTTCTCACCCCTGTTCTGGCTGTTTAAGAGCACTTGCCTTAAATGACTCATGCTTATGTTCTTCTCTCTTTCTTCTGCTGCATTACCATCATTTCTCTCTTGCTGCATTTTCATTACTTCTCTCTTCTTGCTGCATTTTGCATTAACTTCTCTCTCAACTGCTCTTTTTTTTTTTTTCATCTCTCTCATACTTTTCTCTTAATTTCCTCTCAACATACCCACGGAGATCATTTTCCTCTAGCCTTACCAGACTCAATTAAAACTATTTGCATCCATCTTACTCATTCTTGGTTCTTTCTATATTCTCCCATGTTTCAATCTGTTAAGGTGGGGCTGAATATCCTGGCCATTAGGTCGCCAAACTGGTTAATGGATCATGAATCCGCTGAGGTTCTTTATTACAATTAACAAAAAGGATTCAAAACCAATAATTGAAATTTGGGATACGAAAATAGAAAGAAACAGAAGTTATTTACAAGCTTATTCACAAACATAAATGCAGAATGGTTTCTCCTATTTACATAACAAAATTAAACCTGACTATTTGTTTGTGAAAGGGGGGGAAACAGTGCAGTAATGAAATACTTGCTGGGCAGTCTTGCAGCTGTTGAGATTGGTTCTTTGAAGCGATGACTTTCCCAAGGGGCACAGTAAAAAATAAAAACTTCGAGATGAGCTTCTTATCTTCACACTGCAGGAAGGAATGAGCTAACTTGCAGGACGCTTCGTCACAAAAGGGTTTACTCATCGTCATGACTTCTTTCTCTCTGATACGGACTTTACCTTCTTATTTCCGTTTCCACTCTCTCTTGTGCGTCCTCTTCTCTCGTATCCTTCGTCTCTTCCTTTCTTCTTCTTATCTCTGATGATCCGATCCTTTCTTCTATGATGATCTGATCTCTTCACTTCCTCAGAGTCCTATATAGATATATACATCGATCTCGGGTCGGGGCTGAAAAGGGGCAGGGTGCACCAATGAACTTTTGCATCCCAAGAACTTCTTAGAAGACTCTGGACGAAATGTTACATCATATCCAAAGTGTCATGTTGCTATTGGCGTCCGCGTGCTGGATTTCCATAAAACAACAGAGTATTCTCTAACAAATCATGAGAACAGACGCCTGAACACGTGCGGGAATGCCTTCTTGCTGCAGACCTACTCGAAGAAGATACATTTTCCTTTCCTTTAATATTATGTTTCTTCACTATAAAGCAATTACCATGACAGACAGGAACCTCTTAATAGGAGTGGAGTTGCACACTGCTCCTCTGGACATGCTTCTGTTCTTGGATCCATCAAACAAGGTTGGAGCGCACACCTGGAGGAGTTGCTGACTGCAGGAGTGTGGTTTTGACATGACAAAGACACCTTCACATCAATGTCCTGGAACTCGAAGAGTTTTGGGATCGAGTGATGGGACACCCTGTGGTGTTGATGAGTGACAACACCACAGTAGTGGCATATGTCAACAGATGGGGGGAACCTAGTGTCCCATCCCATTGCAATCAGTGACAGTGCAGTGGTGCAACCAAGGGGGCTATGGCTCACTTCGGTTAGAGCTGTCAGCCAGGTAACGTTCAGGCAAAGAAGGGAATGTAGTGGCAGACAAGCTCAGCCGCCAGAATCAGGCGATTGGGAGAGAATGGTCTCTTCACCCAGACATAGAAAGGCTTTTCGATCTGTGGGGGGCATCCAAGTGGTGGTCCTGTTCA
>NC_061096.1:8698791-8711291 GCF_015104395.2 Macrobrachium nipponense
AAGAGTAAAGTGCCTTTAAATTCTGTATTTGAACAGGGGAGGGGTGTGAGACACGTTTTCAAAGTACCATACCAATCAATCGATTGGTTTGAAAGATATTTGCAAAAAACAAAACGAATGACTCAGATATCCTGAAATACGTAGTAGATACTTTAGATGCTTAGGACAGAATATTCTCTTCTAAATAAAAATAGCTCCTACTCTGAGGTCCTCTCTGCTGAGTGGCATTCTGTTGTACTGGACTACCTTTCTATGGGGAATGCGAGGATGTTGATCCATACAGTCTTCAGCTGGATTACAACCACGTGAAATATGTAATTTTTTTCCGTGGAGAGGTTCATGGCAAATGGAAGGATATTTTGATTTAGCACTAAGCTTTAATGATAGTTTTCTTAGATTCTACATTTTTCAGATATAAAAAATTCTAATCAAACCCGATCATCCTGTGACATTATAACAAGTAATTTTTCGGTCATAATTTCTAAAAAAAAAAAAAAAAAAAAAAAAAAAAAACATATATATATATATATATATATATATATATATATATATATATCATATTATATATATATATATATATATATATATATAGATATATATATATATATATATATATATTAAATGCTAATAAAAATGTATTTACCCTCATTAATTGCAACGCTGGTTAGGTCTGAGTCGTCTGTCGAAATGCGATGATTGTGGTTTATTAAGGTAATAAATTAAATCTATGGCCATAATTGGCGACTTGGTTAGTATTTTCAAACGGGAATAAACTAAGCTTTGATATATATAAATGGAAGTTAGAGGACTTGTTTCTTCTGATACAAAACTAAAACTTCCTTTATCTACTTGAACATAAAATGTCAATGCTTCAGGGAAAAGTGACAAATTGACTTATAATTAATTTATCAGTTTAAAGGTAATCAGTTATAACAAAAATATTTCACAATTGCACTCGTGCGCGCGCGCGCCACACACACACACACACACACACACACACGCACATATATATATATATATATATATATATATATATATATATATATATATAATATATATACATATATATATATATATATATATATATATATATATATATTATATATATATATAACCAAACTTTATTACTTACACAATTGGTACCAATGCTCGGAGGTACAGGGAGTATTGAGTATTAGGAGAACACGAACAAATAACAAATAGCACGAAATGTGAACACAGAATTGGGTGACTTTGTCAGAGAAGTTCACTTATTTCTAGCTCAGTCCAGCGTCCTGCTCATCTGAACGCTCACCAATCTAGAGCCGGAGAGGGGCATTATGACCTCTCAATTTGTATGCAAATATCACCGATGGAAGTTCGCCACACTTTTACGATAGGCACAAAGCTGTTGATATCTCTCGCCGTTTTAAAAAGGGGTCAGCGTTGGATTGTGGCATCGTGATAGATTTTGTCGAATTAGATCAATAGATCGGAATGGATTACATGTCAAAGTTACAAATCCATTTATTGTCAATCTATAACTTGATTCATTTGATTTTAATTTTCCATGTAGGTATACTGATGGAACTGAATTAAGTCAGTTTTTGCTTTGTCTATGCGAGTTATTGAGTTCATAATCTGTTCTAAGGAGGATATAACTGGAATCAAAAGCCCTGAAATGCAGATCAGCAATAGCAGAAAGTCTGACGAACGAAGACCGACTAAGAAGAGGGAAGAAATCTTGTCCTTGAGATAAAAATAAAGAAAAGTAACAATATGCAGAATAAGAGACAAATCTGGATTGATAGAAGAGAAAAAAAGTTCTTCCAAAATCTTATCTTCTGTGAGTTTCGATTAATGAAAAAACTACATTACATCATTAGTACATTTATAAAAAGAATAAGAACGAAATATTGAGGAAGTAGTTCTGGAGATGTAACAGTCAGAAGGAAAACTGTTTTAATACAGTACAGAGACATAGACAAGAAGTTTACCCAAGAAGGAGATTTATTAAGGAAATGTCAAAAGCAAAGTATAAGGTCAAAACAAGAAATAAGGTTGAAAACATCAACCAAGTTACCCTACAATCTTACGTTAAATGGAAGAGGAATTAGAAGAAAAGAGGACAATAATATAATATAATAAAATATATTTTGCCAACAAAACCGTTCAGAACCAGGGTAGATACATTACAATTAGATATCAATAATTGATATGTCCATGGGTGGGAGTACTAAATCGCCATTTTTGTGAAAATGTGAGATATTTCACTACATATTATTCTACATCTAGTTGAGGAAAGGGAGGACTGAAATGCAAGAATTGCAGTAATTCACGAAGTACACATAGGTAAAATATTTGGTTTAATGAAGATCAAATATGAATTTTGTGTCAAACATAAAAGAGAAAAAATGGCTTGCAAGCTGGACCTCAAACCTGACGAATTTCACGTCAGAAACTTTAGTTCCATTGCAAAGGTATAACCTCTACTTGACTGCTGAACCGAAAGGAAACTGGTACAGAAAAATACCGGCTCTATGAATATGCAGGTAGTGAGTTGGAAAAGATAAAAGTGTACGTACCTCATGCTAAAAAAAAAGAAAAAAAAAAACTAAAAATAAAAAGTTCGGAAACAAGCAGCAGTTGGTTACTATGAGGCCCAAATAAGCAAACGATTTTGTAAGGTAATGACATCAAGATAAAGAATTAACGAACGTGAGTTTCAAATACTACAGGTTTTGTTTTTTTGGGTTTGTTTTTTATATCTGTAAAGACGAATATTTTTGTTTTATGTTTAATTTGTCAAGGGACAAAGCTTTGCCAGTGACACTGAATTTAATATAGAATGCTGCAAAACATGATTTTAATAAGATGCTGATTACATATAAATAAAGGCTCTTGGGAACTTTAAGCTCCTGTTTTGTGTTTGTTGTTGTTACTACATATTACTTATGGAAATAGTATAATTTTACGTGGAAAATCTAGAAAAATTACTTGAGTAGCATGCTTACGGATTTTATTAAAGCATAGACCATTGGTTTTCAACCTGGGGGCCATGGCAAGAATTTACGGGCGCAATGATGGGCTGTTGCAAATTATACATTTATAAATAATGTTATGAATCTGAATAAAAAAAAAACTTGCATCAGATATATTTGAGCAGCTAAATAGGTTGAATCTGAAGCTACAGGGCAAGGAAAGAAATGTGTTTCATCTGATGGACTGTCTCCTTGGATTTCTTGCCAATCTCCAGAATTGGCAAAGGAAACTTGGTGCCGAGAAGTTGCCATGTTTGAAAACCTTCAGCTGCCCTTGTCGAGATAGAAGAAGATAGTCTGCTTGACCCATTACTTAAACCTGAAATCACTCAGCATCTGAGATCCTTGGAAAGTGAGCTTGATATGGACTTCCCAGAATTCGAAGAGGAAGAAGGGAAATTGGTAAGGAATCCATTCTCCGGCACTCTTAATATTACCACCATTCCCAGTGATGTTCAGGACGAGTTCCTTAATCTCAAACATGATTCTACTGCCAAAGATCTCTATGAAGAAAATCTCTGAATGTATTCTGGTGTTCGATGCATCAGTCACATCCAAAAATCAGTGAGATTGCACTTCGACTACTCTTGCCTTTTTCAACTACCTTTTTATGTGAGTGAAGGTTCTCCACCCTTCTACAAATCAAGAATCAGAGTCGGAACCGATTGCATGTGGTCCCCGACATCAGATGTGCATTTTCAGTGACACAATCTCGGATTTGTCAGCTGACTGAAAAGAAACAATATCAGCCTTCCCACTGATGTGTGATAAAACATGCAGAGGTTAACTGAGCTTTTTCCCAACCAAATTCAAATTTGCTATTGACCGCTAGTCTTTTGTAGTCTAGTGATGTAAGTTAAGCATATCACAGAAATCTATCAAATATAAGATAATTACGCCTGTAAATTTCGTAATAAAGCAAGTGTGTTCTCTTCATCAACATTTTATTTATTTATTATTTTTTTTTTTTTTGCATGGTGGGATTTTGGAGAAAAATAAAGGGGATCCACACGAATGTTGAGAATTCATGAAGGGGGAAATGGAGTGATAAAGGTTGAGAAACACTGGCCTAGACCGTTACAAAAATATCAAACATTGACTCTAAATAGACGTAAAACTCATCGGATATCAAACTGCAAATATCTGTGATTTTGAGGGAAAAGACCAATTACAACATCCAAGGCAAGTCATTCAAGTTAGAAATTAAATCTACCATATGTATTCTACATCAATTAATATTAAAGATAACATTCAACATAAGTATATCTTCGTTTTTTAGTGCAGCACTCATGTTTGTAAACAGCAATTGGTGTGTAGTTATTTCATGCGAAAAGGAAGTGTTTTTCCTCAATTTCTTTTCTTTCGTCTTTTAGAAAAAAAAATATCCTGTCTACTCACTAATTGGACATGACCTCTTTTATCCCCAAGTTAATTTGATTTGCATTTTTCTTTTTTCGATGGCTCGTGTACTCTTTGTTGCTGCTTCTAAAAGATATTATTTTGTTTGCGTTGCAATGTATTTTTTTCCGCATTTTACATTTTCATTTCATCCGTTTCCTTCACGCTTGCCCGATTATGTACGTTCCTTTATTTTCATTTCATATTCTGTTCTTTATATTCAATTTACTTTCTACTGAGAATTCAGGGAGGAGGATTTAGGAGTGTCTGGCAAATAGCATTCCTTAATCCAGGATAATGATTTTTTCTCTCCTTCGCGTTATCTGGAGAAATTTTATATGATGAAGTTTCGAATGAATAAATCAAGGGTAATGTTGATGTACACAAGGTATTGATTTTGTTTGTTGATTCTTCATTATCTCAAAACTATATGTCTAATCATCATTAGCTACCGATCATTTTGAGTTTAACATTTTCTTCATTGAATGTTTTTTTCGATTTGCTTCAGTATTTCTTTAATGTTGTGTATTTTTCCTAATTCTTGTTTGCAGCAGTTACTGGAAGGGAGGTCTCGTGTCCTCCACTCCTGCTACTTCCGCTGTTCCATGGCTGAATAGGATAGATTGACCACAGTTCATCGGAATAATTGATATTCCAAATACAAGAGCTCTTGGTTAAAAATGAAAATAATCTTTCTCCCAATTAAAGTGCATGTGATTGACGAATATTGCAATCGAACGATCGTGACGTCATTTATTAATATCGTATAACCAATCAGGCAGCGCAACGTGTCATATCCTAATTGGCTGGCTATCGTGACGTCTTCATTCATATCAGATAACCAATTAGGGGTAGCTGGGTGTTAAATCGTTACAGGCTGATCTCATTAGAGGGATATGAGTGGTTAGCATGAAAATACCGCGGCGTGGAATATATCTGCGATACGTGGTAAGTTGTTAGCCAGGAGCAAGAGCCAGTGTAAGCAACATCTGACTTAATCTTGCAATAACAAGATGAGCTACCAGAGTGAAATGGGAGAGGAACTGGAGTGTGAAATGCGGAATAAGAAAGGGGGTGTGGGGGAATGGTCAAGGAAAATCGGGAGAGTGAGAAGGGCATAAAATATGGGGTAGGAGAAGAGAGAAGACGTAGGATAGTAGATGGGCTAGCTCGAGATGGAATGTGTTAGCCTGAACATCAGGAAAATGGAAGTCTTTTTCCCAAAAAGTTTAAAAATGAACACTTACCTCGCTTTCCAATTCATGATGTCAGTGTTCCAATTCTATTAGTTTAATGACTATCTTTTTTGTATTACATCCAAGTTAAATGTGTAAACTGCATAACTTGCCAAAGTTACAGTAAAAGTAACAACAGTAAATTTGTAAAGAAAATTTCATTTGCATTAGAATATACGGATTCTGGCTGATTATCCCCTTGAGTTAAGGGAACAATTATTTTTTTTCTTTAAATATCTATTTGTGAAATTGTAGTTGTAAGGCATATATGTAGACGATGCAGATTTTTTATTATTTTTTTTTTATTTCAGTAGATCTGTGCTAACTCTAACAATCTCAGTCATATTGTCATTTTGGCTGAGAGAGAGAGAGAGAGAGAGAGAGAGAGAGAGAGAGAGAGAGAGAGAGAGAGAGAGAGAGAGAGAACTGTTTGCTGTTCGTCCTCGTTTCCTCCAAGTTGCAGTTCCATTAACAGCAAAAACGTTATCAATTATATTATGAAGAAAGGGCCTGTGATATTCTCATTTGTTTGCATCACTTTTCATCTTATGATAATTAACTTAATAAAAAGAGAGAGAGAGAGAGAGAGAGAGAGAGAGAGAGAGAGAGAGAGAGAGAGAGAGAGAGAGAACTGTTTGCTGTTCGTCCCTCGTTTCCTCCAAGTTGCAGTTCCATTAACAGCAAAAACGTTATCAATTATATTATGAAGAAAGTGCCTGTGATATTCTCATTTGTTTGCATCACTTTTCATCTTATGATAATACTTAATACAAGAGAGAGAGAGAGAGAGAGAGAGAGAGAGAGAGAGAGAGAGAGAGAGAGAGAGAGAGAGAGAGAGAGACTTTTTTGTGCGCTTAGACAATAAAACTGGCTTAATATTCATATTACTTTGAACGCGTCATCACTCACAAGGGAACTTTGCTGAGTCGTCGAGATCAGAGGACTTTAAAAGAGATCTAACCTTAAATTTAAATTAACACGGATGCGTGAATTACATATTTGCATTCAAGTACGCAGGGCACAAGAAAGTGAAAGAGAATAATGGGTCAAGGTAGATACTTCATGGCTGATGCAAATCTTTGGCATTTGATCAGTCAGCTGCTATTGTGATATCTTCGGACTGCCAATATTTGACCATATTCGTACATTCATGGTGAACATTTATTCTTAATATTTGAGTCAAAATTAATTTATAGTTGTTTCCATACCATCAACTGTTCTATTCCGTTTTATTAATGAATTTCTGAATTTGGATATTTTTTACACAATTTCATCCATGAGTATTTGTGAAATTTATTATTTTCTTTACATTATCTTCCATATAACACATCAACACATTCAATATCAAAATTATACCATACTCCCCTCTATATACTAAACTATCCATTCTATAAAATACAACATTGATCTAATAAAACATTGCTCATTACATTAATTGTGAATATAATTGGAATGTATATTCATGAAATGTCATATATGTACATGGAATACCTTATACATAGAGAAACCAATATAATTGATAATTTTTTTGCTGTTAACGTAACTGCAACTTGGAGGAAACGAGGACGAACAGCAAACGGTTCTCTCTTCTCTCTCTCTCTCTCTCTCTCTCTCTCTCTCTCTCTCTCTCTCTCTCTCTTGTATTAAGTATTATCATAGGATGAAAAGTGATGCAAACATGAAAATATCACATGCACTTTCTTCATAGTCTTTGTCACTATCAAGGAAAAAATCTAACTCGTTATCACATTCGATGTTGATGATTGCAAGACCTGCAGGTATGTCCATATAATCCATGGACAAGTACGTATACTCGAAGGGTTTGCACCATCTCGCTGCACATTCTATTCCCATACCTCCCTTGTTGCGCAGAACTTGGCTTCCTCCATCCTGTCTTATCCTGTCTTACAGATCTGCCTGAGTGTACCACTGCAATGAGGAACACAAATGTTTTTTTTTCATGTATCCCCAGAACTGCTCCTCAATGGTGTTAAGCTCAGGATGAGGAGGTGGCAGCCGGACGATCTCTTGACCACATGCACGGATGACGGCGTCAATCTGGTCCATCTTACAGATCTGCAGCATATCAGGGCGTGTGGCTTGTGGTGGGAATGGTATCTGGCGTCACGTCAACCATTTCACAATCTCTGCTTTGATAGTGATGGTGGTGAGGCAGCGACTTTCCTCACTCAACTGGTTGTGGTAGGGCTCATTGTCAAGCACCAGCTCTGATGGCACTGCTGGAAGGAGCTGCACTGTTGAAAAACTCAGTAAATTTTGTAAATAAAAATTAAAATTAAAAAATATCTATATTAACATATGTTTTCGTTTAACTTGTATTCAGTGTCATATTTATCTATATTTAAAGTTCTCAAATTAAATCAAGAATACAAAAAATCTAGAATCCTAAATATATATTTTACTCAAAATTGAAAACTGAGGCATCTGTAGGTAATTAATTAAGCCCTTGAACTTCACAGGTTGCCCACGTACTTGGGGTTGCCAAGTACACAGCATGTGTTGTACTGAATGCTGTAACTCGTCTTTGCTAGTTACAACTTGCATAATCGAATGCCATAAGTCGAGATGACATTACGAAATTGTTGCATGTTGCGCCATGACATAGAAACTTTTGACAGTAATTGTGGAATGCCAGTGACTATGCAAGGTAGCCTTGCATAGTCATCACTGGCGCAAAGTCGTCAAACTCGCAGACTTAGTTACAATTTATGCCGATTTCATTGCAATAACAGTGTAGTGGAGTCATTGAGCAAAATTTCAGCCGTTACAACTTGCGCAGTTTGAAATCATCAATGTGTGACCCAGGCAGCGTAATTGCAACAAAAGTTACTGAGGCCCACAACAGCTACGAGTATCAAGGGCCAGCTCTAGAGTACGAATATGTCCGTGCGAGGGTCTTTATAACTTGGGGGGAATATGCTGTCGCTCGGTGCAGATGGCATTGAACTTTTGGCAGGACGCATGTCAGTGCGGCATCCCTCACGTGAGCATGAGATCATTGTTGCTCGGGTCTCTGATATGGCGCCGAGGACACTGTTAATTCCGTGCCCTCTGCCAGCTGGTGCCTTGGGCGAGGATTAGCACTCCCTCCGGATCAGTGCCTGAAAATCAAGGTCTTGGCAGTCATTTCGATAAGGAAATGTGATTAAAGAATTATCCCTCAAAGGGAGAGGAGAGAAGTTTTATAGTGGCAAATTCTGCCTACTGTTTACTCTACAAATTACAAGATATGATAGGTCCTACGGGGTTTACTTAAACTTAAATTTAGATTTGGGCTTGGCGTTTTTAAGGGGAAAATATGATAATTTAACAGTTTTCCTTTTTTTTTAGTTATTTAGCTTAATTCTTAACGCCCATTTTCAATTCCATTCTCCATTGTTCAGCTATTAATTAAGGCAATTAAAAAGCTATATTTGTTTTTGTTAATCTTTAGCCTGGGGCATTTTTTGAAATTAGCCCTAGAGTTTGATATTTTGGATTTTCCAGTTAGCTTTCAGACTTCTTTGGCACTCACAAAGTATATAAAGGGGAACCATTGAAATGGTTAGGTTCAACGTTACCCAAGTTTAGTGGACGTTTCACTACCGATCAAGCAACGATGTACAGGTTGCCAGGTTGCCAAGATTATATTGCAATGATATATAACTTAAATATAATATATATATGTATAATAGTTATGTTTATTATATTATTATATTTAAAATTACTATAAATATTATATATAATATATATATATATATACTTTCATAATAATATTTATTATAATATATTATAATAATATACACACACACATATATAAATTATAATTATATAATATATACATATACTATACAAGTATATATTATATAGTATAATAATAATATATATATACATAATATTAGGTCTGTAATATTATAATTATATATAATAAAATATAATATATATACTATATATATATATATTTATAATATTATATATATATGTGTGTGTGATGGTCTGTTATATATATACTATTAATATGATATTAGTTTTATAAGGAATACTTTAAACCCGATAATATTAGCATTATATAAACATATAGCGTAATTTATTAATAATTATATAATAATACTATATAAATATAATACATAATAGTATTACATATATATAAACATTATAATAAACAT
The DNA here is from genome assembly GCF_015104395.2 of Macrobrachium nipponense. Classification (NCBI taxonomy): domain Eukaryota; kingdom Metazoa; phylum Arthropoda; class Malacostraca; order Decapoda; family Palaemonidae; genus Macrobrachium; species Macrobrachium nipponense. The sequence goes on from NC_061096.1 coordinate 8,708,611, forward strand.
ATATATTATATACATTATATTAATAATAATTATATATATATATATATATATGTATTATTATATTAAATTAAAAAATTTTACATTATATATAATATATAGATATATTTATATATATACATTCATACTAAACATTATATTAATTAATATATATAATATATATAATATATAATAATATTATATATATGTGTATATATATATAATATATAATATATATATATTATAATATTCCATTATAATATATTATATTAACCACATATATAATATACACAACATATATTATATATATATATATATTATTATAATATACTATATATATACATATAATAAACATTAATAATTATACATTAATATATACATATAATAAACAATATAATTATACATATATATTACATATTATACAATATTAATTTATATATATATATTACATATTATATATAATATAATAACATATATAATAATATATATTACATATTATTATACATATATATTAACATAATAATAATATATTATAATTTTATACATTATTATATATATATACATATATTCTATAACATATTATAAACATTATATTAATTATATATATATAAATATATTTTTATATATATATATAATTATACACATCACATATATATATATATATTATAATATATAGATATATATTATTATATATGAATTAATTAATAATTATTATTATATATTACACACATCAATATTATATATATAATTATATATATATATATATATTATATTATTAAACATATAATTATATATATATATATATATATTAATATATATTATATATAATTAATATATAGTATATATTATATATAATAAAATTATATTTAATTAGCATACATTACATCATAATACATACATACATACAATACATAACATTATATAATTATTATTATATTATAATATATATATAATTAATATATATACATAACATACATTACATATCTAACATACATACATTACAACATACATTATTAAATATATTATATTATAATATATAAATATATATATTTATTATGTGTGTGTGTATATACATATATATATATAATATACATTCAATTATACTGAAATATATTAGGTATTATTATATTATTATATATATATATAATTATATAAATATATTATAATATATATTAATTATTTATTTATATGTGTGTGTGTGTATATATTAATATATGTAACTATTATATATTAATATAATATATAATTATATAATATATATATAATTATATAATTATTGTGGTTAGTATTATATTATATATATATATATATATATAAAATATATAAAACATATAAATTAATTATCATATATATATATATTATATAATATATAAATTAATTATATATATGTTATATATATTTATATATTAATATATAACAACAATACATACAATACATACATAACAACATACATAGCATACATTAACATATTATATATATATGACTGGTAAACAATGTTCTGCCCCGTAAACAACAGAATTCCATCTAATAAAAGGAGCCCATAAAAAACACCAAAATATAGAGAAAAACAAAAAAGTACTATATTTCAGAGACTGCTGTCTCCCTCTTCAGGTAGATGAATGAGAAAAGTTTACAGAAAAGGTGGTATTTATACCAAGAGGTCCATCCACAAACAAGCCAATTTAAGTCACCCCCCCCGCTGATAATCTTCCTTTAATCTTCTTAAGGGTTGGTTGAATGAAGAGGTTGTCGATCGTGTCCGCAAAATCCATGCTCCTTTTGAGATGTTCATTACCTGCCTCTCTTTTTATTAAGGCCGATTCCATCATTTGACTCTTGTACCGGCAGTTGCTTGCTATAAATTACACGTGACAAATTCCAGTTTATTCTATGGTTATGTTCATTTATATGGTTGAAAATAGCAGAGTTCTGTTGTCCATACCTAACTGACCGTTTGTGTTGTATTAATCTCTGGGGAAGGGATTTACCTGTAAATCCGATGTAAGATTGGTCACAGTCCTGGCATGGATTTCGTATACCCCAGAGTCCTTTGGAGATGCCTTTTGTTGGACGTTAATCAGGGATTTGGCTAAGGTGTTTGGGTAAGTAAATACAAAAGGGTTCGATTTTCCGAAGGGATTGGTTATTCTCTTAATCGTGTCCAGGTGGGGAATTATTATTTTATTGTTGGGTGTATCTCTGGTCTTGTCTTTAGGGGGTCGGTAGAAAATTACGTTTGCTTTGTGAATTGCTTTCTCATTATATGGTCAGGATATTTTAAAGACGAAAGTTGCTTGCGAATTAGTTCAAATTCTTTTTTTCCAGGAATTCTGGGGAACAAATTCGTAAGGCTCTTAAGAAACAAGTTACTAGCTACACCTATCTTGATGTACTGTCGTGATAGCTAAAGTAGTGAATGTATGAAAGTGAGAACGTTGGTTTTCTGTATATGGGAATTTGAATATTCTGTCGTATCTCTGATTATTAAAACATCAAGAAAAGGAATTTTGTTGTCTGTTTCCCATTCAACTTTAATTTGATGCTGGGCACTAATGTGGTTAATTTCGCGAGGAATTCATTAAAATTGCCCCACCTATTATCAAAATGTTAGGATATCATCCACGTATCTCATCCACAGCATGTTTTTTGGGTTTTATTGCATTTATTACTGTAGTTTCAAAGTATTCCATGTACAGATTGGCTAG
>NC_061096.1:8721291-8728791 GCF_015104395.2 Macrobrachium nipponense
CCTATACTTTATCAAATTATTAAGATATCTCATTCGAAAATATACGGATATCTTTACATAAAAAGCTATAATATCGTCAGGAACTTCAATATTAGACTTTTTCAATTCATAGCAAAGCTTTTTAAAACAATGTTTGCCCTCTATGAGTGCTTTCCCGTGTACAGCATTAAAGATCTCCCGCATTATTACTAACTGTGAAAAGAAATGACTAGAAGGTACATGCAACTCCCCCCTACTTACACATTCTATCCAAGTATCACTCTTTGGTACTTCTTTATTCTTAGTTCCCAACTCAGGGTATTTCACACAAAATTTTTTGACAATATATCCCCCAAAGTATTTAAGAGCCTCCTCCTCAATTACTCCCTCGATATCTTTTTTTATTTCTATGTTTGCTCTCAAAAGGTCTTCTTCCTCATCAAAAACATCTTTTTCTAGATCAAACTCTAAATTTCTAAACATCTGTGTTGTAAGACATATCTCTAAAGCTAACTCCCTTTCTTTTGTTATATACTCATCTTCATTGGCAGATTCAATGGATTTATCAACTGAGGTGATATTACACTTTTCACTTATTACCTTCATTTCCTTCCCTAACAACAATTTTTTTAGCCTGAATTTAAAATTCACTGCATTTGGATGATCATGGTGACCATCCATTTGCCTTATGCACCCAAAGAAATGTTCAAGGCAATCTTGATTTAATCTTTGTGTCAGCAGGTAGTCAATACTATGAGAGGCTTTTAACATATTAAACAAAGCAATGGTGGATTTACAGATAAAAATTATTCCTTTCTGGAACTTGAAAAAGACTTTTGTATTAGGACTTTTAACTCTCATAGTACTCATTACCTCGATGACCTGGAGCAGTGTACCTGTTTGTTTTTCTACATCAATACCAAAAGCATTGCTTTTACCAAACTCTCCATACATGCAAGAAGAATTCATGATATCAAACCAGTCATTCATTAAAAGAATAAAATCGGACGTTTCACTCCAGTTGTTTTGACATTTCAAACAGTCCCCTTTCTCCTAAATATTTCACTGAATTGGCACATGATCTAGACAGCAGTTGCACTGCTAATTTAACGCGCTGTCTTTGTTGACCGGTTACATTTAAATGCATTTCATTGATCTTATATGCAAGCCCATAGTCTGTTTTGGTTTTACTCAGCATTTCTCGTATACTAGCATCTGAAATACACTCTCCATTATTAAGGAAAAAACTAGTCAATAAAATTATTTCTTACTAATTTGATTAAATGGGGAACATCCGAGAACACAAAAACTTCTCTTTCTGCTTTAGGATTTTTGAAAGATATCCTATTTTCAAGGGGGTCAATATTGAATTGTTTCCACATACGAAGATTTGTAGATCCCATGTCATGCACCACTGCTACCACAGGATAACCAACATCCTCTACTTTCGATATTATTTCTAACAATACTTTATGCATATCACATTGATCGAACTGAAAATAGATTGGCTGTCTCCATTTACCTATAAGACCTCGCAACATTGCCACCTGTACATTTTCATGCGGTTTGTATAGGACATCTGCTCCTTTGTCATAGCTCCACTCTTTCTTAATGCTCATTTCATCAAATGACAAAACAGCAATCTTTTCAGTAGAGGTAAACGTTTCTGCTTTTACTTTCAATAGCGTTAATACTGATACCAAAATCCCCGGTTCACAGTAAAACTCTTTCACTCTTTCCTTGAGAGTGCTCTCGCAAGGCAATGGATAACCTTTTCTGAGCCTTAGATACCTATCTATAGCACTTAGGACTTAAGCTTCTAAGAGTAAAAGCGTTTGCAATGTCATCACTACTCCACTCACAAACTTTTTTCTTGTTAATGATTGACTTTATCTGAGTTTTACTGAAAAAAGAACCTAATATATTTTCAACTCTAATACTAACTTCACGTTCAATCAAAACAGACATATTTTCATTTAAGTATGCATTTTGTTCCTTCAAGTAATAATTTTCTTCTTCAAGCTTCTTCATTTTCACCTTTAAATTTTCAAACTCCTTTAAGACACTTGTCCCTGGCATAACTTCGTTTTCTTGCAAATTTATGTCATCAGCTGTCGATATCTGGGTATCACTTATTGACGAAAAGCCAACATTGCTGATGTTGCAGTCTGTATCCAAGACACTTAATAGCTCCTTGACGATTTGTTGACGATTCCTGCTTTCAGCTCTTTCACATCTTGAATTAACATGTTCTGAATGCAATGCACCTGAAACTATATCACTAATATAAACACTGGTGCTTCTACATAATTATATAGACTATTAATTCATTTGGACTCTAAGCTTGACTGTATTCACTTTTATACAAACAACAGCACTGCAAAACAGTTGCTTAATGTACTCACCATTTGGTATGAAAAGACTTGGTACAGCATCTTCTTTTAGCGGCCGATGATTTTTAGGACTTTCAATGCCTAGTAACCGAGATTTCATATCATCTTTGTAATCCTCGGGTTTGAAATGAATCGAGCAAACAGTAGCATACACAACGTTAATTTTGTCTGCACGACAACAGGCATTTACCCACTGGTCTATGTATGGTTTTGCCTTTGGAAAACGATGGTATTTTATATTGGAGTTTTTCGTTTTTTCACGTGTGTTAAAACAGCCAAATACCGCGCAGTTACTTGGCATTATCACTGATAGAATGAATGAATGAATAAAAAGATATATAGGTGCACAGCACGTCCTGTTGTTTACCTTACCTCTATGGGTAGCAAACTAAAGCATTGTTTTGGTTAACCACGTGTGAGAGACCAGGGCGCATGACGTCACAGTATTGGTGATTCATACCCAAAGCTGCGCGCTGGCTGACTTCTTGTATCTGGACCGTGAGTTAGATCACGGTCCTCGTATTAGGCTAAGATTAACATTTACGCTTCGCAAAATAATTAAAGAATGAGGAAATCTTGATGATAAACATAATATGTGGTTGCTGTAAAATGCCCCTGCCTATTTTGCTGTTAGTTTCAGAGTCTGCATCTTCTAAAGCATAATATATATCAATAACCAGAAAAGCCACGTTTTCTGAATTTGAATGCACAGAAACGTGCAGAAAAAAGATAGTTTACTTTACATTACTAAGTGATTTTCGGTCTTGCATTCCATTAATTCCCTTTTATTGTGCTTCTGTCCATACTTAATTTTTTTCTCATCAGATATATTTTGTTTTATGTTTCTTAATCCTGATGATGGAACACTAGGTTTCCCACAATAAAGTATAAGTTTCAGTCAGATATTGAATATTCTACTTAAGCTGACATCGGGTACAGGGACCCTGGGAATTGAGAGAGTGCAGTTTTTACGACACTTAGCAGATTAGAAAGTCATTTGAACGACAGTTGGCTGTTCATTGCTGACATTCGAGACTGTAAAAAGAAAGCTGGGAAAAAGAGAGTGATATTGCGACGAGTGTGCTTTTAGTTATTGCAGTGATTTAAGAAACGCTTCTTTTAATGACGGTGATTTAAGAAACGTTTAGTCAATTACAGCGATTAGAGAAGTGTTTGGACTACATTACTGGCCCGTGAGAAGTTGTATCCTTCTAACATTATTTAGCGGTCATTAGAGAAATGCTTAGTTGACATTAATGACCGGAGAGAAGCAATGTTCGCACTCTTAAGGTTAACTAACCACTATGCGTCAGCAGTTTGGATCGAGGGTGACTGGAGATGTATATGTATGATGCATATACGTACTTGTATGACTCAAAGTATGGCGTGTTTATGATGTCATGCACATCTAATAGTTTAAAAAAAAAAAGAGAGGCTCGTGGTGAAGCAGCAGAGCCCAAGATTTATAGTGTCGTTTTCTCCCCCTTAAGCAAAAGCAAGAGTCTGAAGCGGTTCTCTTGGGTGGAAAAGTGATAATATAGAACTGAAACTCAGTTTTATTCTTCATGTGCCCACTACTCCTAAGTAAATACAGTTTTGAAATTCATCACTAATAGAAACTAACAATTTTATACTCACAAATAGTGAGCTACAGATATATGACACGGATTTACTATACATTGCCAATCGCTTATACCAAAAGGGAATTTTATGTAGGTGCATCGTTCCTGGTGAGGATTCAAACCTGGGCCTTTAGCTTGAATACAATGATAGACGGTCTACTTGATTATTCAGCCATGAATATGTACAGGCTTGTAATGCTCGTAAACTTTAAGCTAAAGAATTAAGAGGTAGATGTATCGAATAGGCGCGTTACTCGCCAACCTAAATAGTACTGAAAAAGCCGAAATAACAAGAATAGAAAAGAACTTCTATAAAATAAATGTAGTTGAAGCAGCAATCTCCTTCAATGGAACATGTTTGAAAGTGGGTCTTCTACCTAAATATAAATATATAATACATATGTTGTATCATAATGCGGCAGACGAGCTGAGGTGACCATAATCTCGGAGGAGCCACGCACACGTAAAATAAATACACACACACACACACACACACACACATATATATATATATATATATATATATATATATATATATATATATATATATATATATATATATATATATATATATATATAGATATTATATATGATATATGTATATATATATATATATATATATATATATATATATATATATATATATATATATATATAATATATATTATATGTATATATATATATATATACATATATATAGTATATATATATATATATATATATATATATATATATATATATATATATATATATATATATATATACATATATTATATATATATATATATATATATATATATATATATATATATATATATATATATATATATATATATATATATCAGCAATAAGTCACCAAACAGCATGACAAATATGTACGTAAATAGCCACATGAAAGGTGAAAAATTAAAGACCAGTTACCAAGCGCATTCGTGTACGCAATACACGATTGCTTGGTACCTGGTCTTTAATTTTTCACCATTCATGTGGTTATTTACGTATATATATATATATATATATATATATATATATATATATATATATATATAGTATATATATATATATATATATATATATATATATATATATATATATTTATGTATTTATATACATACCTTGTATTCTTGTGCAGCAGATGAGCTGACCTGACCATAATCTTCGAGAAGCCACTTACGTTGATCTAAAAAAAAACTATATCTAAAAGCTATATAACCCCCATTCCTTTGTTACCATATTTTTCTCGGTCTAGGGTGTTGCCATTGCGAAAAAAGACTGAAATCACAGGCAAAAAAAAGAAAAGGGATACAATAAGGAAAGGGGCAGGAACGGGTAGTAATGCCCAACCACAAAAGACATATAATTAGGTCAGGGGATACCTGTCTCTTGTGGCTGGGCTTTACTACCCCTTTTGTGATTTCATCCTTTTTTCTTTTTCTTTTCTTTTTATTGTGATACTATTCATACTGATAATGTCTGTGGAACCCTGGAACCACAACGTTCATTTTGAGTCACACTAACCACAACTACGGGAGAATTTCACCCGTTTTTGGGAAATAAAAAAAAAAATTTCAATTAACGTTTATTACAAAATATACAGTGGAAAAATAATTCTTTAGCTTTAGAATAATGCCTAGTATACTTAAATTGTACTTTATCTTAATACTGTTACTGGGTTTTACCCCCGCCTGAGTCAGGTAAAGTCCTCTACTTCCACTGGGAGTTGTATGGGAAACACGCAAAAAGTGGCTATATTTTTTGTTCAATCTCTCATTTCATTTGTTTTTCATTCTTTTTTCAAAGCTGATAGTCATTTATTTCAACACAAAATGAAGACACAATGAAACATTAACTTACCTTTTACAGGCAGTCGCCACTGATCGGGTCTCTCTCTCTCTCTCTCAGGGAAGTTACTTGACTTATTCCTGAAATAAATAACTCAATACCTGAAAAGAAACACACATAAGATTTCACAATAGTACAGTCACCACAACGTCGGGAGTATATCACCCTGGTAAAAAGTCTCACTTTCACCATAACGTCGGGCGACTTTCTCCCAGAATCACTCACTCACTCCAAGCCCAGAGCAAGAGCGCACACCCACCCTTCAAGACATCACACATAACAATAAAGGTACTGAGGAGCAGAGCGAGAGCATGCTCCTGCGTTACCATAGGTATGAATCACGCCTGGGTGTGGATCTCCCGACGTTGTGGTTCCAGGGTTTTAATTAAAAACAGGACTGCCACAAATGTAATGGAAAGCCAAAGCATTTCTGACTTTTAAATACAATTTTTGTCCACAATCTAATAGTGTTTTATGAACACACATTGAATTGAATTGAATTGAAAACCGAATTTAGGCCGAGGGTCAATCACTATGACCTATGAGGTCATTCAGCTCTAAAACGGAAATTGACAGTAAAAAGGTTTGAAAAGTACAACAGTAGGAAAACCTTTGTTTCACTATAAACCAATTGTCAGGAAATGGTGGAGAGTAAAATGTTATTAAGAGAATATGAACGGATGTACAGTAAAATGAACGAAAGGGGTTTCAGCTAGGGGTCGAAGGCACAGTGCAAAAAACATTAGATAATGCCTACAATGCACCACATGTGGTGCACTGACGGCATTACCCCCATATAGGGAATTCTTGAACATGTGTGACTTTTCAGAGTGTAACGCTATGCCTGCTAGTTTAAAGGAAATAGGTACCTAGGTATAAAGGTTATACATACATATACTTGTATAAAACAATATACAATCCATTATTTTAATTGTATCGTTCATTTGGAAAAGTCATCTTATTAGAACAAAAGTTAAGGCAGTAGTAAACAATTTCAAAGCATTTGGAATTTACTTGTGTATTCTCTTTTTTCTTATCACTCTCCTTTCCCTCAGTACGAACCACCAGCTATGTTTTTGGCGCAGGTGAAGTACACTTTTGTCTCCATCCAAAGGGGCATTCGATACATGGAAAAAATGCAGAGGGTCCACCTTTTGATGGCGATGATAGAGTTGGTGCTGGGTCTTTGATCTCAAAATGTGACCGATTTGTTCTTACTTACACCTCTGGGGTAGTCAGGTATACTCCATACTCCGAAAAATGGGAGGAAAGGGATGCGTGACCGAGTGTTATTGTATTGATTCTTTGCATGCATGCACACCAATTTATGCATGTATATATAAGCATATATATATATATATATATATATATATATATATATATATATATATATATATATATATATATATATATATATATATCTAATAAAAGGAGCCCATAAAAAACACCAAAATGTAGAGAGAAAAGTACTATATTTCAGAGACTGCTGTCTCTCTCTTCAGGTATATGAATGAGAAAAGTTTACAGAAAAGGTGGTATTTATACCAAGAGATTCGTCCACAAGTAAGCCAATTTGGGTCACCCCCGCTGATAATCTTCCTTTAATCTTCTTAAGCGTTGGTTGAATGAACACTGCGTCGACGATGTCCGATGTCCAATTCCCT
>NC_061096.1:8733791-8736291 GCF_015104395.2 Macrobrachium nipponense
GAATCCTGACTACTTTATAATATAACTTTTGAGCGATTTCTGTGCTTTCGTTTGTGGCCAAGACTAATGTATAACCTAACCATAATCAGTAGCTTGGTGATAAATGAAGCAGGCTACGAGCTGGACTTCATACTCGCTGGTGCAAGACGTGTTCTGAAATGATATCATTTTGCACTGAAGCCTTAAAGCGGAACCACTGATAGCAGCAACCACTTATTCCCCTCAGAGAGAACCTGTGGCTTAAATAATGCATTGTTATTGTTATTACTCATGCAAACAAACACTATGACCTTGGCACTGACATGGCTTATGGTTAAGGGTTGAATCTTGCACTGGCGGCAGTTCATTGTCCCTTCCTTCAAACTGTGACGAAACCACTTCTTACATTGTGCATCGTATGGTACTGAAATTAACGATTTCATATTTTTTAGCCGGAAATTTTCAATTGAATGAGAACTTACTTAAGGTCTTAGAAAAAAGTCGGTCAGGATCACAGTTAATCACTGTAGCCTCTTACGAGTTTAAATAGAAAGGGTTAAAGAAAGACGATATTCCCTTGTATGTTTATTTATAAATATCACATGTCTTTTTTATGAAAATAACAACAATAACAACATGAAAGCTTCGTTGTCGAAGGAGAAAGAAATAAAGAGAATGAAAAAGAAAGACAGAAACGAGAGGTAGTGAGAGAGAAAGGGGAGCAGCGTGAAGGTTTGAAGGATCAGGGGAAATGAAATATAATTTTGAACAAATACAATCGGACGAAATGTGAAACAAATGTTGGAAAATTACATGAAAGGGGGAGGAGAAAAAAAACAAAACAAAAAACCTAAGGTTTAAGGTTAAATGAGTATGTAAAATAACGGCCATGAAGTAAAGAATTTAAGAGAGGGAATCCTCAAAAATTACCTGATTAAATCTTTACTGCAAAGTTTCAACCATATTGAAGTTTTAGTAAATCAAATGAATCATGTGGAATGGGAAAGAAATTCATATGGTGCTATGGTGAGAAAATTACATTCAAAGTTAAGCATTACAGCGACTTATGACATGAAAATAGACAAAAAACGCAAATGAAATGTTTGAATTACAACTGTCGGCTGGTATATTCATGATATATATGTACATATACAGCTATATTATGCATATACATATATGCTCCCACCTATATATGTGCGTATATATACACATACGTATATAATATCAAAAACTGAACATCAACATTCATTCAGTTGAACAGAATATTAGTCATTTGTATTCTGTCTAACAGAATCAGTGAATGAAAACTAGTTCCTGCTAAGAGAGGGTGGAAAACAAATTCTGGAACTGGCAAGAGACTCTAATAACTTCACCACAGACAGAGTTAATAATGAAGAAGCAGGAGTCGTGCAAATAACACTGAAGTCATCGTCGATGGAGAATAACAGATTGAAAGAGAGGACATCTCGCGCAGGCGTACAACAACTATTTTTATATATGGACAAAGTGTATATATTTATTCATATATATCTTATATATATGTAGTTTTTTCAAGCATCTATTACACGTTGGTATAAACATACAACAGAGAACGATAGAAGACTTATACAGAGATTTGCTAAGAACTTTTCCTAATTTTTTAATTAATTACATAATACATTATAAATACTGTAGTCGAAATTTTAAATATGATAGATTTATACAGATCAGTAAATCAAAAGTTTATATGTACAAGATTGTTTCTTTTTTATTTAGTTGAGTATTTAAATAGTGTCTGTGCATGTGGCATTATTTTCAAAAACTATTGTAAAATCAGCTAATGATTTACAGTTATAAAAAGTATATTATCCTAGTTTAATATTAATAACAGGGTAAGCCTTCAGTGGCCCATAAATTCTATCTATTATCATCATTATTATTACATCTTGGATAACATATTTTGATGTATCAGAAATATAACAATGTTCTTCAACTATAACACCTTAAAGATTGGGATTTTGAGTTCGGTGAAAGGAAAAAAGCCCCTCACATGCCGCCCAATCTTCTGTAGAGCACTCATAATCATCGTTACAATAATCATAATGACAATCATTGTTGTCTTGCTTGTTTCCATGGGAAATCATTATCGGTTCTTTTTTAGAAGCCATGCTTTTCTTTTTTTCTGTAATATTCATTTACATAATTTAGAATTTTAATCGTTATCTTCGTGAAGTTTCATACTGAAGTTTCTTGAAGATTTGATCATCATAAAGAATAACACATTGAGTTCTTCTTTAGGATTATTGTCTGGAATAATATTTACCTTCAAGAATTACATATTAGGGTAGCGGGTAGTGAGAAGCACACCTTTCATTTCATAAGAAAATCTATATATATATATATATATATATATATATATATATATATATATATATATATATATATATATATATATATATATATATATCGTACGCAACCTAAACATACTCGCACGCCAAGAAAAATAAGCTTAAAAACATCAATCGAACGAGCCACTGTGACA
>NC_061096.1:8743791-8778791 GCF_015104395.2 Macrobrachium nipponense
AAGGCGAGTCACTGACGGTCGTTAGTTGTTCTCGTGTTTGGTGGCTAAAGCCAGTTAGACGACGACCTACTGTCCATTATAATTCCCCTTGTTATGCTTATTATTTCCGAGGTAGACCAAATTGGATATTAAACATTTGTAGCTTAATGCTTGTAGTATATAAATCACGGTGATGTGACGTAAATTCACTCGTGTGTGTGTGTGTGTGTATATATATATATATATATATATATATATATATATATATATATATATATATATATATATATATATATATATATATATAATATATATATATATATATATATATATATATATATATATATATATATATATATATATATATATATATATATATATAATATATATATATATATATATATATATATATATATATATATATAATATATATATATATATATATATATATATATATATATATATATATATATATATATATATATATATATATATATATATATATATATATATATATATATATGTATATATATATAATGTATATACATGTATGTATGTATAATATATATATATATATATATATATATATATATATAAATGCTCGCGTGTATAATTGAATCTCGAAAATATCGAACGTGATGAATTTGGAAATAAACAAAATCCACGTAGGAAAGACAAACGATGGTGTTCAAGGCCTTTCGACTTCTTGCCCTTTACTTATTCTGGTAAGTAAAGGACAATAAGTCGAAACGCCTTGTAGAACTCCCTGGTTTCTCTTTCCTTCGTGAATATATATAGTTAATTAGTTTTTAATAAACACCACTCTTCAAACTATTACCTAACCAGACCTAGAAATTTACTAGTCTCAAAACGTCAGGCTAATTCAAACTAATTCCCCTAATCTCTACAATTAATCACTATTGTATCTTCTTATAATTGATCAAATTTATATAAAATTGTTGTATTTAATAATAGTAACTCAGGACGCGTACTCTAGCCTAATAAAGTTGTTGCAGAAGGATTTAGTGAGAAAGTTCTATAAACAGTATTATCTCAATAGTATTTCAGCAGAAGCTAATGTATATTGCATTGTCCCAGAAAAATGACAAAGAAATTGATTTAATTTGCATTTTTACTGTAAAATTCTGGCTGCGATTTCATAGAAATGAAAGCAACTATTGCGAATTCAAACAGGAAATGCTCAGAAACACAGTTTCCTAAAATGAAATGGCACTGTCGCAGTAGCATTAATTCAAATTATTGAGAGCAATGATATTTCTGCAAAACAATACCGCCAGAAGTTTATGTAGATAACATTTTCACACTGAAGTGTTAACGGGAAATTGAATGATCATCGTTGCCGTATGACTGACGCTGAATAACCAAAGACTAACATATCTGCATAAAAACTGAGTTGGAGGAAGCGGTGTTGATTGTGCCCTACTGCCTGTATCCCTCTCAAAGGTACTTCAGAATATCTCGCGAAAGACGAGAAGGAATAATCGACCTTTAACAGTTAAAAATAAAGTGTTTCAGTTTCTTGATTTCATCTATCATTTGGAGTAACACAGAGGACAACAATAACGCGTCTTCGAAGAGGCTTATATTAATATATAGTTGTATAAACATATATGCAAATATACATATAAATGATACACATAAGCATACTTACCACACATATAGCATTTATTTAGAAAAGTATGCAGACACGTGCGTCTATCCGTGCATACATGCGCATGTTACACAATCATTTTTGTATGTGCTATTGGATACATGCGTACACGAGTTCACACATTGATAAATACATGCGTAGGTGTATTCATGTATGAGTATGTCAACACATACGTATATATGCATATATATTTTACTCAAGAATAATGGTTCATACCTTATTGTCTATAATAGTAAAATCCATAATCTAAAATCATAGAAGATGACGCTGTGGGTCCTACTGAAAATGACTCAATAAAAGTTAAAAAATGAGAGGCTCGTTCCACTTAAGCCTATAACCAGCACACCATCATTATCGTCATCATCTGTACGTTAGTTTCCTCATACTTCTTTTTCATTCATTGTTCTCGTATGTGCACTAACTGACACAGTGTTTAGCACTGCTATATCCCATAGCGTTACAGGGCCCTTGAGATACATGACTCGGAGTTTTTTGCTAGCATTAGACGTAAGGTGAACGCGCCTCTGGATGCCCTAGATTTATCGACTACAAAATGAATACACGCAAAGAGACACGTATGACACTACAGGTTGTTATTTCCCTATGTGGAGATTTCTAAACAAACATGTACATCATCTACTATGTATATTACAAGCGTTTTTATTTCCCATTTTCATCTTTAACCCGCGAAGGTCCACTTAGTAGCAGGTTTAATCAGAATGAATTCAAGGATTTGTGGGGCGCTAGGAGTCAAGCCAACAGATCACCATGACCAAAGGAGGAAGGCGCGAAAACGAGACGACAAAACATATCGAGATGATGTCATTCGTTGATAACAAAAACAAAACAGAAGCGATGTGCTCATACTTTCATACCGGAAAGTGAAACAGTAAGTAGTATCAGTACCCACACACAACCAAAAAAAGTTTTACGTGTTTAGCATCCAACTCAAGATAGTTTATAAAGTTACTGGAAACGATTGAAAAATTGGATTTAATATAAATTTACTATTGTCAAATATCAGCTTCAATGCCAAGCTTTGGTCCCAGTGCTTGGCCTTTGGCCTAAATTCTATATTCAACTCAACTCAACTCAATGCCAAGCTTTGAACCCAGCTGTCACTGCGGTTGCTAGAGGAATCAGTTATCATTCCCCATCAACAAAAATTTCCCACTCTGGAAATCCATCAGTAAACCTAAACTACAGAGTCATGTGAATGGCCTATGCTTTAGCGAAACCTGGCAAACTCGAGGGGAAACTCATAGGATTTCTTCATCTGTATTGACCGTAGTGCTTCATTTAGTTTGATCAAACGCAAACTAATATTTGCTCTAATTATAGATAGCATCTGCATGGAATAAATAACGCCATGGTTTGTTTTCTTGTTTACATAATTCATACATATTAAACAATTAAGCTTCCGGCTCCTACTCGTGCCATTAGAATAAAGTACCTTGGCTGAACGAAGACTTACGAATTTATGACAAAGCTGATATTTAGCAGGGACGATAAAAAATCGACAAATGAAAGAAAGGAAAAAGAAATAATGTCAATAAATGCCTAAAAATATCTAAGGAATCCCGAATTTGACCACGAAAGATTCTTATGAATGGGTACAGGGAAAGAAAAGTGGGCTCGCTTGAAAAACGATGGAATATCAAGACTGAATGTCTATGTATGTCAGTGTTTGAGGGAAAATTTCACATTGAACAAGGACGGTTAAAAAACCCCTTCGATGATCTCCCTTGACTCCTATGTATTTCATAGTAGTGACCTGCTACTTGAGGACCAGTCGTGGGGATCATGAGAGAAGCTAGGATCCCTATGGTACATCGACAATCACTTGGCCAGCCTTCAGCCTTGTGGAGGAGCAGCAGTCACCGCAAGCACACAAACAAGAATTAAAAAGTGATGTTAACCACCCAAGAGTTAATCAACTTGGCTCATTTGGCAATGAAGAGCCTCAGACGCAAACGCTGATGAGTGTTGGTCGTCTACGGAATCAGAGGGACCGGCGAATTAGGTAGTTAAGGTCACGGAGTCGGTGCTGGGCAGGATTTCGGGGAGAGAGAGAGAGAGAGAGAGAGAGAGAGAGAGAGAGAGAGCCGGGATCTTAACTAGAGGCTACTTATTATTCTATTTAATCAATGAAATGATCTATTCAAGTTACTCGTTATATCGATCTGCAATCGGATTAAAGGGCCAAGCAAAACATTTTATTTCGATTGTAAAATTGGGCATTATTATTACAAAGGAAACTTCAAGTATCTGCCCATATATTTAAAAAAGAAGAAAATAGAATAAGCTTTTCACTGTTGGGTATAAAGAAATATACATTATTGTTGAATGTAAATCAAAGTTTTACCAAAATGGTCAATAGGGCGGTGAAGGGCCAGTAACGCAATGAATTTTACCAGTTAAACCGTATGTATTTATTATCATGTATTTTTGTTTATCAATAAAGTCGAACCTTCACAATACATGCAACGTTTATATTTGACAAATAAACAATTCTCAATTATTTCAGCGACTAGAATTGGGTTTATACGTCTCCGATGAACAGTACTAGATTAAATTTGTTCACAAATCTGGCAAAATGATTCTTGCAAAGAGATACGAAGTATGATAAGCTAAAGCCCTGTTTGGCGAAAAGAAAAGAGATCTTGGCTACTCTTGGCCATGGAAGGTATAATGAGCAGGACATGAAACTCAAACGGCGTTTGTGCGTCTGTGGCTCAAAATGGCGAATGAGCTAATGATAAATGACTGCAAGTATAAAAATGGATTCATATGTATATATTTTAGGGCAACTCAGGTCACTTCGGTCCTCCATCTCGTGACATTTAATGAATGATTTCGTGAATGTCTCCTTTATCTCATGATTTAAGATGCAATGTTATCAGCTGTATACAAGAATGATGTAAGGTTGGTTGGTGCTCAAGTCTATATCATTTACAAAAACATACAAGAAATTTATTTTCCAAACTAAACATAAGATTATTCAATATTCCATTCATCTGGCTTCCTTTTATATTACATATTTTCACATTAATTTTCCATGTACTTTCTCTTAGTTCCCTAATCTGTTATGTTCTTAAACATATCTATTTAGTTCAGTAAATGATATTAATCTCATGTTAGCATTCGTTGCCACTTTCATATCTGATTACCTTCTTTCTCAGTACATCATGAATTGATTGTTTAAAAACATTGAAAACAATAAGGATTTCCTAGAAGAAAGAATCACTAGGAACATAAAAGAAATGGGTTGTAAGGAAGTACAAGGACCTAGCTCAACAAAAGAATAAAAAAAAAAAATCATCATTTCTATTAAAACAGAATACAGGAGAACCTTTACTGGACAAAAGTAAATGGTTAGTTCCTCAAACTTTTCCTTTATGAAAGAACATATCACACTCAAAGAACTTCGTTACAGGATACACAATACATTTGTGAACTATAAATGATAACTTACAAACGCAAACAACTCTACGCTTTTTCTGTTTATGATTATGACGATTCCTTACACTGTCTTGATTCATACTTTTTTTTTTATCTGCGTTATACACATTGGGTGCCTCTTTTCCAAATGTATGTACGTTTATATGTCTATTTTCTTTTTTAGTCTTTGAACGAAATGATCTCTGGTACAGGCAGATGCTTATGCTCTAATGATAACAATAATGATATCAGTAATTTTCACCCTTCATATGGATCAATGAGCTTTTCACAATAAGAAAAAATCATAATTTTTATTTAAACTATTAAGTTTTTAAAACTAATAACATTTTCTTTTACTTCACACGGAGGTCCAGGGAACTAAAGCAGTCTATTCGCACCAAACTGTATAACGTGATAGTTGTCAATATTCATTTTTCTTTAGCACTTCTCAAGAGGCAAAACAAAATAGCTCCAAGTAAGCATCTTTTTTTTTTTTTTCTAAATTAGATAACATAGCATTTATAGTCTTAAAATTTATTTGATTTTTTTTCTCTATGGAATTCATTTAATTTTTTGTTAGTTTATTATGTGAAATTTTCTGTTTTGATTATATTTCCCAAATTGTCATTCGTGGGACCCCTTATTTCCTCGCACTTTTGTTTTCTCTCAATTGAGATGTGAGGACCGAAAAAATGATCCTCTTTTTTTTTTTCATTGATTTATTTTTTTATTTGAATTTCATCTAAGGTTTATAGATATATTTACACTTCAATACACAACAGAGGAAGCAATGAATAAAATTAGCAATGTCACACACATTTATGTATATATATATATATATTTATATCAGCCAATAAATGGTGAACACGTCAATATATACCTACGAAAGGAAGAAACAAAGTATATATAAACGTTATGGTGAGCTTATTTACATTTGGTGGTAGAGGAGATGAGGACGCCACCAATAGCAGTTAAGGTTCAGAAACGTCAGATTATTCGTCTATATATAGTTTCAATAAGAAACGAGAGAGAGAGAGAGAGAGAGAGAGAGAGAGAGAGAGAGAGAGAGAGAGAGAGAGAGAGGAGTCCGGGCGCGTATTGTAGTGGTCAACTCGAGTGGAATCAAGCATGATGAACTTCCCAAGCCGAGTTCTTCATATATTCAAATTCATTTTTCTCTCCTTTTTTTCTCTCAAAATTCCTTTGCTACAACGCCATTATCCACTTTGACTATCCCGTTTTTTAACTGATTAATAGCTGGGTTGGCGAAGAAGTAGGCCACAAGGAAATAGAAGATGGAATAAAATGATCTAGTAGGTGAAGGAGTCACTGAGGGAACGTCATCAGGCGAGATCAGAGCCCAAATTGACAGCCACTTACAGACGTCTCGTACTAAGGAGTTGGAGAACCAAGAAAGCTTAACTTGATGCTTTGCTATACTTACGTAATTACTTTATTTTTTTAAATTAGAATCCCTAAGAGCCTAGAAACGTGGTGGTTTATTATTAAACGCGTCTGATGTTTGTTATATAAATGCATTATTCCTACGTCTACATTCTTGTTTGAACTTTGATTTACAAATTGGTTATTTACACCTTTTAATATCAAACCTTTATACCTTTATAATACTGTCTCCATCTCCGCTATTTCTCTAATGTCAGACGATGTTCTGCAAGAGAGAGAGAAAAAAGAAATAAATTTAGTTCATAATGAATATAGCAATTTAGTCACCAATATGCAACCATCAACTAGAAAGGAATAAAAATACATGAAAATATCTAGTTGATTTTGCATCGCAAATATAAATAATTAACACTTGCGTTTTGCTGCTAAGTTTGTCTTTCTGCTCTAATGAAAATGATGAGTATTTTTTATGTATTATTTTGCATATATCTATTGTTTTACTGTTTATATAGGGTCCTCACAAGAATATATTTGTTGATGTGTGCATGCATATATACATACATTGTATTAGCATATAGATATATATGATATAATGATAGATATAGAGATGATATATATATATATATATATATATATATATATATTATGTATAATATTATATATATATACTATATATATATATATATTTATATTATCTATTTATTTATATATATATATATATATATATATATTATATATATATATATAATATAGTATATGTAATGTCAAGTTGTCTCCCTTACCTTACAATTTCATTCTATGTACAAATCCATAAGTCATTCCTTTGCTGTACATACTTGCACACGCACCACCATTCTACACTTGAAAACAAACATTCACATCACTTAATATACATGTAAAGGGTAATCATACACATTTATCATATGTGTATATCATACATGTACACTATACATGTCGGTATGTTATACAAAAATGTATCTATAGATGTCGGCGTAAAACAGTAATATATATATATATATATATATATATATATATATATTATATATATAGTATATATATATATATATATATATATATATATATATATAGTATATATATATATATATATATATATATATATATATATATATATATATATATATATGTAATGTATGTCATCTCCTTTTGCATACCATAACAAAGACATTATATTCCTATTCTAAATTCTAATCCTGGTAAGTGCTAGATAGTAAAAGAGAATTCCTACTAACATTGGAGCATACTAATTTCAGGCTCAGAGTAGTATAGAGCCAATATCACAGAAATCCTCGAGAACATGCAGTCTACATTTCATGTCAAATTGTGTTCATCCAAAATAAAATCTTGGCTAGTTGCTGAATTCTCGACTGAAGTTAAATTGTAAAAATTAAAATAAAAAAAAAGCTTTGATAACCTTAAAAACAGATTTCAGTTGTTGACAGGAGTAGAAAATGCCACCTAATTACAGGTCATAATTAAACTAGCTGAAATATCCCAATATTCTTTGTTATGGAGTGTCTCTTATTTTCATTTGGTTTTAGAAGTAAAAATTTTAAAACATTAAAGGGTAGGGAGGTATGACGAGATCAATTATAGTTAGAGCATGGAAACATATATCATGTTGTGAGAATGCAAAAATAATGATGATAATAAAAAAAGACTGGAAATTAAGTACATAGTGATACAACCAAAACAGTCAAACGTGCGGGTGTTTTCAGCCTGAATAACACTGAACGGTTGCTGCACATATGATACTGTTTTTTATGCACAAAACCATATATATATATATACAGTATATATAGATTAGTAAAAATAAATTCAAACATATTAGCAAACTTCATAAGGGAAAGAAGCTTTAAGTTTTGGAAACAAAACACAGTTAGCCGTTAACCAGACCTTTCTCTTTAAAGGAAACATTGATAAAATGCTTAGAGGGAAAAAGGGTCAGTTTCTGTGGATTAGCAGACTGTAACACTTTATGGAGCTCGAATCCTTTAAAAAAAAATGGGGGTAAGGAATCCTCAAAAGAACAGAGCTCTGGGAAAATCAGAAACAGACGCCTTTAAAAGACTTGTTTTAATAAAGAAAACTTGAAGTTGTTCTTTGTAGGTCTATGTTACAAGGAGCGACAATCATTCATAGTACCAGATGCAAAAACGCAGTTCATATATCAGAGATGGATAGGTTTGTGAAATAAAGTGACTGAAACAAGTCAGTTTTGCCGGATCGGGTGAATGAATGCCAAGTGACGTGTGGCATTCTCAGACCTCAATCTATGAAATGAAGAGTAAAATCTTCTCTAAAAGCATTAGAAATGGCACTGTTTTGTTCTATGTCCCGTGAACGAACAATCTCAAAAAAGCATCTAATTAAAAAGGAAAAAATAAGATTAATTACAACATGCTTTGCTAGGGTAGGTAGAAAAATTTGTCTCAAGATGATCAACTCTTCCGGAAAGAAAGAGATCTCGAACAAAAATTAGACTATAGAAATGTATCTTTATGCATCACTGAGCAAAACTGCTTTCATGCATTTTCGAGAATCTTTTCATTTCCATTTGAGTTTGTTAAAAGACTGAGATTGCAGCAGAAGAAAGACAAAAGTAGAAGTAGAAGTAGCAGTGTTGGGGGGTGGCAATAGCCGTAGTTGATTTTTGTGTTTTTGTTTGTGTTTGTGTTTAACCCCTTCGGAAAGGGGTTGTTGTGCTTATGGTAGGTAACTGTGAAGGCATCGGCTATAGCCACTGAAGATCTAGGTGGTACTTGCTGCTGGTTGTGGAAGTTTGGGGGAGGTTGGTGGTGGCAGCATCAACTCGGCTGAAAAATGATCAGTTGAGTAATTGTATTGTGTTTTTGTAGGTTAAGTGATGAAAACCAGCAGCAATAGTAGTTAAAGAAGTAGTGGTAAGAGTAAGAGTAGTAGTAGTAGTAGTAGTAGTAGTAGTAGTGGTTGCAGCAGCAGCAGCAGCAGCAGCAGCATCAGCAGCAGCAGCGGCAGCAGCAGCAGCAGCAGCGAGAATCATGCAAGAGGCATTTTGGGGATCACCTACAGTCAAACTTCTGTTACGCGGCCCAACAAGTCTCCCGCGAATGGTTGGCGCGTCCTGCAATGTCGAGGATTGACCACGTATTACTTTTAAATATCGGATGAACAACAGGACTTAAGTTTAGAGATAAAAGGCATCGCATATACTGGAAAGAAAAGTTTGTATGAGCCCAGGATTCCAATTGTGCACCGCAATTTAAGGATGTGTCAAGTTCGGGATTAGTGGGTGGGAATAGGTTCAAACAAGTTCGTATTATCAAACACGTTGTCAATGGTTTTGCGTGCATTCCAAATGACTCAAGTTCTAATAGTGCTACTTGCATTTAGTTTATTTCATAATGTGTGTGTGTGTGTTATCATTTAGAGTTAAGATTAAACGTCGCAAGGCCTACCTTTTGTGGATCATTATTTAAGGAACACAAATACTTTTTAATTACAGAGAAGGAGAAGCATTCCGTTTAATTTAGGAAATGGAAGGCCTATACTGTTTACATAATACGAACCACAATGACGTGGGGAGATGCTAGCTTAATGAAGGATATACAGGATGTTTTGCTAAATCAGACTCACTTCTAGAAACGCAGAGAAAGAAAGGCATTCTACTGCGCAGCTTAAGACAAATAAGAAGCCACATATTATTAAGTAACAACATTTTACAAAATTTAAGAAGTCGAATATTAATAGATGATTAAAACGATGAATACTCTTACAATACGATGAGCAAAACTATGATACCACATCAAACTATATAACAATGATTAGCTCCTTAAATCAAAAGAAGTAGTGCTATTATTATTATTATTATTATTACAGTAAAAGGAGTTAAGAGGGTCTCTACAGTGAATACTTATCAATCATGAAGAGTAATGTGGAGTTATCATATAAGAGTGCAACACCCTACAGAATTAATTAACTTACAAGACTTAGTGCAAAGAAATGCCCCTGTGAGCAGACAATGACTGAGATGGATAGATAGGTACCGGGGAGAGGAAGGAACCCTGAATCGAATGAAGCTCAAGCTAAACATTCCCGTAAGAAGCTCCTCGGCCTAAATGAACACAGCACGGTGACTGGAGACTATCTTGATGACCTCGTATACAAATGAAAACCCAAATTAAAATAGAAGAACTAAAATGAAATGGACAAGCTCAGACGGAATAAAACAATACGAAAACAAAATAAGCAGAAAGAGACAAGTGAAATTATGATTTCAGTCATCGTGAAGCTACGTGGAATGTCTCAGAAGAAAGAGAAGGGACATTGACTAGACAGCGAGAAGTTGGAGGAAAAGAATAGGCAACCAAATGCTTGCATGCTCATTATTTTCTGGAACTTCAGCCAAGTAATTGGATTATATTTTAGAGAGAGATTCAGTTAATTAGGTAGGACGAATGGCGATTTTGGGGTCCCTTTTCATCTAATAAGCTGAAATGGCTGGGACTTCATATTCAACTATGGGAAGACGACTCATGTTTTCGAAATTAATAATACTTAGGTAATAAGAAAAAATGACAGCTCCTACTGTGATCGACAATATCTGAAAATGACATGACCTCGTTTCCAAGCATCGCGATCCATTCACTTCACAATTCATCGAATGAATGGCCCATTTATGCCTGAGTTATGAATGAGGACTTCTCACATCACTTTCACTGAATGAATACCTTCATAAATTTCTCCACTAAATGCCAAACGATGAATGAATGCCTTTTCAGTTAAAAAATGGAGTTAACTTATTGGTTTTCTTAATTTTCCTTAACGTAAACCATTTTAAATTATGTATTCCCTTTACGGCCTCTGAACGAGTCACCATGAGCATCAACTAGAAAAGTAAACAAAGATTATGATGATGATGATGATGATGATGATGATAATCACAATTTTCTTTCTCTTGTTTTTCTTTCTCATTATTATTATAGAAAAAGAAGCATTTAGTGGTATATAAACTACTCATGGAATCTAACGGTAATAAAGTTACGTATTTCTCCAACAAAATTATCAATGCATAAATCATCAGCTGCTTCTATGTGTCATGGCAGCCACTATTTTTGTATTAATCCAAATGGCTTGTGTATAAAAATAGCTAGAAAATACTGTAGCAAATAATGAACTGTTTCCATATCAAACAACTGTTTTCGTAATTAAATCATTTTTCTTAAGTACTTCATTTGAATATTTTTGTAGAGCACTTGGAAAGTAGGAAAAATACCTTAAATAAGTTCATAAAAACTATAGTGCCATTTTTTTTGCCTACACACAACTCACAGTCTTATTAAAGTTAATGAAAATCAAATCAAAAGAATCATCTTTGCTACTATCGCCGTATGATGCTTCCCATTTTAGTTTTAGGTTTAAAACAAATAGAGTATAGATAGGCGAGTAGCATATATATGAAAATATGGATTAGTTGCGAGTTTATTATTGAAATAAACAACAATTATAAAAACGCCGAACTGAAGCAAAGCAACAGTAATTAGAAATGAGACTGTCAACATTACTGAGCCTTAAATCATTTGCAGATACGAAGTACTTGGGGGAATACGGCCAATGTTAAGAGAATACCGGAACTAGAGTTTTAAATGTAATTAAACTACTAAACACATGTCATCTACAGTTTGCAACATATATACTGGCGACACCCAGCCAAGCTAGCAAACAAAAAAGTAACGAAATTGCCCAGAATAATATTGTATTAGCTTATCCTGGTATTGCGACATTATACGAGAAGAAAATACGAAGATTATTACCAAATTTGAAAAAAATAAAATATATATGAGCAGATCCATCGAAAAAGGAGGCAAGTTGTTATTTTCAGAAACAGACACAGGTAAAACCACGTTTTCCAAGTATCTTATAAAAACAATGAATGAGGTTTAGAAAAAAATTAAAAAGGAGGTAATTTTGTGAAAGTAATACTTGTGCGTATACGGTGGACATATACATGAACAATGAAGAGAAATTGTACACTAAATGTAAATGGCAGTTTTTATTGTCATTTGTACAAGATGATAATTACACATTGAACCTTTAACATTACATAATACATTTTTAAAGAAATGGTGAGGGTGAGGGTGGTGATGATGATGCAGATTATTATTATCATTATTATTATTTTCAGCAATATTAATTCATACCCAGCAGAGTTTTTTTTTAACTGAAATTGTCCAAGAAATTACATGAAATGCTTTGAATACACTGTCTTTCAATGAAGTTAGAGTTTTACATGAACACCAATAACAAATACTGTTCAGTTTTCCTACAGGCATGCACGGTAGCAGAAACAATGAAACGTTTCATTCCAATAAAACAGGAATTATGTAGAATTAAAATCACAGATAAAAAAGTAGATTTTACACAGAGAGAACCATAAAACAAAACCTCTTTAATGAAACGAATCCCTCAGTTTTGTCCGCTGTTCACTTGTCATGTTTTCAGTTTGTCGCTTCGATGTCCTTGACAGACATGTATGTACTCAGAGCTCTGGTGAATGAGTCACCTTTAAATTTGGAGTCATTTCAAGTAGAGGGAGGTCATTTATTATCAAAAAGTATTAGTGTAGTTACATATCAGGTATCAATAACACAGCAGACAACGAAGATATTATACATCAAAGAAACGTGATCATTTAAAAATAATTCGGTGGTTGAACTCTTGAAACCTGTTACAAAAGAACGAAACCTAACGAAAATGTGGTCAAAGTCAACACAGCTGCTTTGACCTTCCAGTGGCGTTGCGTTTTCTCATATAATCGATGCTCACATAGAGAATTTCATATACGAGATGAAAGTACGCATCAATCGTCCTCAATTTTATTTATATTTCCCCCCCTAATATCCTCCAATCGAATACTACATCCATGGTGTTCTTCTTGGTGGGATTATTAACAAACAGGCGAGCAAAGCCAGGGTTGATATGGTCCAAACCCACTCCTTAGAAATGGAGACGAACAACATTTTCTAATAATTTCTCAAAAAACTGGCAAACGTTTACATGAGATAACATATCAACAGAACAGAATGGCCTGCAGTTAACTCGTACTTGTATGCTGTATATTTTGCCATGTATTGCACACTAGATTAGGCTACACAGTTTTTTTTTATCGAGAATCCAATAAAAATTACCAATATCCAATAAAAGAATGTATCTTCAAAATCGACGGCAGTGCGATAGTGTAATATTTTGGAACATCTTATATTGCAATGAAATCTACTGGAGAAGACTTTGCGAAAACACTTCATATATGCAGTGCATTATGTGAATCTCGAAGTATATTTTAATGCTTCTTGTTGTTACGTCGACGTCGAATATTCGTTGACATAATTTATATAATAAATCTTCAGATTGGTTGCAGTCTAGGATTTCTTTTCTTTCAAATTATAACCTAAACGTATCTATCCAACAATTTATGTCAAGAGCCAGTGAGCAGCTTTTTCACTACTATAGCTTATTTGCCAAATAAATATATAGGAACATCACTTCTACTTCATACATTACGATGACAAACTATTCATAATTAGTGTTTTTCTACTTCCATTTCTTACCATACATCCCTGTTTTAATCAATTCTACAGGTTCCATAGAAAAGATTTCAGAGTTCTATACTGCTGATTCCCCACAATATATTTAGAGTAATGAGAATGAATACTGATATGTTTTCTTTTGTGGCTGTCTATCTAAAACAAACCATAACTCCGAAGAGAAACTTATAAAGTTTCGTTGCAATTTGTGTTAATGTCATCTATTACAAATCATGCACGAATTGAAATATACACACAAGAAGTAGATAAGCAATCACTCGAGACGAAATTGGGTCATATCTAAATTCTTATCAAACAACAGTACAATACAAGTAAACAGTACGGTCAGCGATAAGCAAGGGCTAATATCAATATTAGGTAACTGTTAGGAACCACAGAGAAAAGGGCGTCATAAATTTAATTTTTTTTTTCCAAAAAACTTGGTTACTTTAATGAGGAAACATCCTGAATTCGCATAGATTTCCTGAATTAGGGAACACGAACAGTGATCTGATGTCATGTGTCTTAGGACACCTGCCATCAGAAATCTTAGAAAAAAGGGAATATAAACGGACTCAAGTTTCATAAATTATTGGGGAAAGTAAGAATAATAACAATGACATCAGTATTGTCCATTTTTGGGGGAAAATAAAGAGTAACTGATGTCATTGATTACTGCAATTTCATCAACAGTATTTTACCAGTATTTAAGTTGGAGTGTAAAATGCATCCTATTTTCTAATACTTAATACATTTCCATCAAAAGAATATTACAATATTTAGGAATTCAAGCAAAGACCATTTTAAAAGCCATCGGGAACTGTTTATTCTAAATACATGCCTTTCGAATTCACCCACCCACCATTCTATATTTCTGTGCAAAAGTTGGTTATTTAGCATTTGGCATTAAAATGGTTCGCAAATCGGATGGACTGTGATATGTACCTAAAACTCCAGACTCTTTTATATTAGATATACTGTTGTATATCAATAGAAAAATTATTATAACAGTATGATATACAAGGCAAAGTTTTTGAGGAGGAAAACTAAATACTGCATTGCAGCATCTTCCATGTAAATGTTAATCTCATTTTCTTTATAAGTACGTTATATAACTTTGTTAAGAGATATTGAATGATTATAGAAGATGAGTCTTGTTTTGATTCTTTCTTCCTTAATTTATTATTATTATTATTATTTTTTTTGGGAGGGGGGTGGCATGAGGAACTCGTACCAACAGGTAACCAATATTTATATAATAGTATATGTGTGCCTTAATGAAGGTGGTAGAAGGGTGTCTCTATTCTGACTATCCGATGGATCAGTTTTTAGAGAGAAATAATAACGAAAATAAAAATTGTAGAAATATTAACAACGATAAAATGGTAGTACGTGATTACTTATACTACTATATCTGTTTGACTCTAAGTTATGATACTCCATGGATCTGGAATATATATAAAGCTGGAATCGTTATGGCCAGCCCAATTTAGACTCCTCGTATGCATGGGACATAAAAATATATTCTTATTAATAACACACACACATACATACACACACACACATACATACATACATACATAATACATATATATATATATATATAATATATATATCTATATATATATATATATATATATGTATATGTATATGTATATGTATATATGTATATGTATATATATATATATATATATATATAATATATATATATATATATCATATATATATATCTACATATATATATATCTATATGATATATATATATGTATATATTATATATATAAATTTGGAAGGACAGAGATTAGAAAATACATTTCTGGATTTCAAACAATAATTCGGATTTTGCTGGAGTTAAACAGTATATCATTTAGATATTCACCTTATGACAATTTCAACGGTACCTCAAACTTGTACAGTACTTCAGGCTTCTACTTTGCGATGAGTTTGAGATTTAACTGAATGAATCCCAATACAATTCCCTTCATCCGCTATAATACTGATAACTATTCGAATGAATGGCTGGCTTCCAGACAAAGCAGCTGGCCCAAATCAAGTTAACAAATTCATTTTATTGCAATCCTCACCCCGTGACAATTCCAACAATTTCTCAAATTGCATAATTGGATGTCAATTATTCCCAAGATGTAATGAATTGGATATTGAACAATATTTGTGGCTTAATATTTGTGATAAAGTCACGTCTATATACGTGACATAAATATGTATATACATATATATATATATATATATATATATATATATATATATATATACATATATACACGCGCGCGCGCGCACACACACACACACACACATATATTATATATATATATATATATATATATATATATATATATATATATATAAGGTGATATCAAAATGACATACTGTTTAACTCCATCAAAATCCGACTTATTGTTTGAAAGCCAAAAATGTATTTTCTAATCTCTGTCCTTCCAAATTTAAAGGCCCGTCAGATTTTACTATGAGAGAGAGAGAGAGAGAAGAGAGAGAGAGAGAGAGAGAAAACCGCTGACAACATGAGTCCCCTTCCCATTTCTACTTTGTATTAATTTCTAATAATTTTGTTCCACCCTTGATAGGAAACTATAAGTAAAATAAAAGGGAGATGATATAACCTTTTATATTTTTTTAGAATCAGTTCCATGTCTGTTCAGTGTGGAAAAATCTTTATATTTGTCTATTATTCGTTAAGGAGGGATGCAGAGTTAGGAAGACTTAAGATCGCATCTGTATGGCTGTTTTTATGTCTGTTATAAAATACCCCGCGGAGAAATTATCCGTGTAACTACACTCACTTTTTGTGTATTTCACAACAGGGTTGACATCTGTTCATTGGTGATATAAGTGAATGAGCGATAAGAGCGGTTTTACTATATTCAGGGTTGAATTGCGGAATAAGAGCTTTGAAAAGTTTATTTTTCGGAAAATACTACGTACTTTAATAATATACTAAAAAAACTTAGGAAAGGTTGGCTAAATCTATCAAGAAATAGATAGAACCGAGAGACGTGACAATGGTGAACAAGCAGACCGCCTGGAAAGTCTTTCTTAAAAAACACTATTTGCTGCAGGGAGAAAAATAAATGAAACTCAAGAGCAAACATTCCTAGGATTATGCATAATTAAAGCCTGCCCTCCGGACAACATTTTATGTTAAGTTTGATAATAATTGAAATAGTGGTGGTAATATCATTACACGTACTAGCAAAATACCAAATGTGAATAATAATGATGTTAAGGGTATAATAATGTTTTTGGGTTTTTAACTCGTACATTAGTAGTTTTAAGGGATGAATCCTTAAAGCGTTTACGGGTTCAAATACGTTATCCTAGTTCTAACAGACGTTAGAACATTACTTAGTTTGTTGAAAAAGGGTTTTATACTGCAATAGACATGGCTTTTTATAATACGGAAAGTTAAAGAAATGAAAGGTTCTCGGCACGAACATTATTAATTCCTGCGAGGAAAAAGAGATTATAGTAACCAAATACTTTTCGTACAAGGCAGTGAAATTTCAAAGATAGCTATGGGTAACAGTGATGACACCAAAGGTAGCTGTTGTTTAAGAGATTTGTGTATTATTGATGGCCCTATAGTTCCTTCTTAATAAATTCATAATATAAAAAAATGACCGATTCTCTTTTATCCCAGGTACCTTGCTGCTGTCTCCTAAAACATGTAAATTCATAAAAAACGCTGGTCAGTTCTTTATGTTTACTCTGGCGAGTTTACTAAGAGACTAAAGTGCGATATATTTTTTAAAGACGAATCTGGTGAACTTGAAATTTAAGATAATAAATTCAGCCCTTAAGATAAATCATAAATACCTATACTCTGTTTTTTTTCATCTGTCCATCCGCCTGTGGTGTTTTTGTATGGTAACACTGCGTCCCGGGCTTTAGATAGTTACATTCAGCTTACATTCAACGATTATAATAATATCCTATTTCGAATATTAACGGTGTAATTCGCATACAGTAAATTATTAAAACACTTTTCAGTTGCAAATGTACACCCAGATATCCTTTTATTTACCTAAAACTTACAAATAGCGTAACTATCTAAAGCCCGGGACGCAGTGTTACCATACAAAAACACCACAGGCGGATGGACAGAAGAAAAAAAAAACAGTGTATAGTCCACGTACACTACATGGTGTATATTGCATAGATACCGACTGGTCGGTTTTCTATGTTTCAAGGTC
This sequence comes from Macrobrachium nipponense, assembly GCF_015104395.2. Classification (NCBI taxonomy): domain Eukaryota; kingdom Metazoa; phylum Arthropoda; class Malacostraca; order Decapoda; family Palaemonidae; genus Macrobrachium; species Macrobrachium nipponense. Next base: position 8,762,097 of record NC_061096.1, read on the forward strand.
TTGAGAAGACTTCCATTAGGGTTTGTTTTCTATTTGCAGACAAAGAAAGTTTATTATCGAATAAATTACTGATTTACTCATGATTTTATTCAACATAAAAATAACTATGTTATCCGTGGTTTGAGTATCGCATGCTGTCTATGGTTGCACTGCAAATCTGAAGTTATAAAAAGGTGATCTGCTTACGAATGAAATGAGTCTTGGTACAAAATAGAAATCATAAACATTGAGATATGTGAAATGTGTATAACATTTGAAGTACTTCTGACTGTTCCACACTCTTTGGGGAAGTAAAGTTAATCTCTCTCTCTCTCTCTCTCATCTATCTCTCTGGGTCGCGTCTCTCGTCTCTCTCCTTTCTCCTCTCTCTCTCTCTCTCTCTCTCTCTCTCTCTCTACTTTGGTGCACCAGCACCTAATTCGGGGAAACCGAAAGTAAACATTATTATTTATATATATATATATATATATATATATATATATATATAGAGAGAGATAGGATGAGAGAGAGAGAGAGAGAGAGAGAGAGAGAGAGAGACGACCGAGGACCCGAGAGAGAAGAGAAGAGAGAGAGAGAGAGAGTTCCTTTCTACAGATTAGCAACTCAATGATTCAGAGAGTTGACGTATTCGTCGTTGATTAATGTGCGAAGGATAATTATAGTAAATATTCAAGCCCCAGAAATAGCAGTAGCACTGAAAATGGAGCAATGACAAAATTGCGTTTCCGGGACAAAGAAAATTTGTTCTTCGTAGTTCTGTCTACCTATCTATATATCTTACTGCTCTCTTACTCTGTGTATATATATATATATAATATATATATATATATATATATATATATATATTATATATATATATATATATATATATAGATGAGTAAGAGAGACAGATAAACAGAGAAATAGACAGAACTACGGAGAAAAATTTTTCTTTGTCCTAGAAAAAACACAATTTTGTCACCGCTCTATTTACAATGCCACTGACTATTTACGCTTACTCGTGGAGTAAGCCTACTAACTACTTTGTTGTTGTTGGGAGGGGTTAGGAAAGCCTAAAAAGGTCTGAAAAGGTGTTTAGCGTTGAGTTGAAATAGCATAGATACATGAATTTTAGAACAGGATATTTATGATTTATTTGTTAGAATAAAAATGTAATGTTTACAACTTGTGCTTTCTGCGAAAATCTTGGACGCGTCCCGAGTAAGCTGTAGGTCGTATCACGCCTTGTTTGGGCTTGATATATAATATAATTGTTCTTCTCACATTAATCAATCATGAATACCGTCAAATGTTTAAACCATGGAATGAAATATTTATTTGTGCATCACTGATGGACCAGATTTTAAGCAGAAAATGTGTTCATGGAAAATACAAAGTGATGTACAACGTTTCAAGTATTTAGAGTTGAAATTCTCACTTTAAAATGCTGTCATTTCTATTAGGCATGCATCACTAAAATGTTATATCGATTAATAACTGAACTTTTTTCATTTATAAACTATATACTAGCTGATCAACCCGACACTGCCAAGGAAAACACTGAATGACACCCAATAAACCCAATAAACTCTCTCTCCTCCCTAACACAATCTCTACTCTCTCTCAGTTCCTCTCCCTATCTCTCATCTCTCTTTTCTGTTAAGATAGTTGCTTCAATTACATCCCCCATCATTTTGGGCATCTTATATTTCACTGTTTCTCAACCCCCTTTCATATCAGGGCAGAACTTGGATTTAAAGGGCATTGGGGATGTTACTACTCATTTCAACAACCTCGAAAACTATGGATTGGATACTAATATCTGTAATTTTTTTACATTTCAACATCCCCCCCTCCCGTTATCACCCCAGCATTCCTATGGGGCTGAACTTGGACTTAAGGGCATCAGGAGTGGAACTATTCATCTCGTTGACCTTGAAAACTATAGATTAGACACTGATATCTGTCAGTTTTGGTATTTTTACATGTCACCCCCTTCTCACCCCACTGCATTTGGTGCCAGTAATGTCTTAACCACTACAGTATTCTTCTCCAGATAGTGAGTCATATGTTTACCGAAATGAGGTGTTATAAATCTGTAGAGTTTATTTAGTTACTAAGTCTAAGGATGGGAAGCACTTCCCATCCTCATCCTCTTTAGTGCCCCTTGGTGCTAGTGATGTCTTACCCCTACAGTATGCTTTTCCGTATAGTAAGTCATATGTATACCAAATTTGGCTGAATTGCTCAAAGTGTTTCAGTTATGCTGGAACATACAATCATACATATATATACACACATGCATACATCCACACACACACACACACACATATATATATATGATATACACATATATATAATATACACATATATATAACACAAATGAAAAGGGTTCAGTTATCGACTGATATAAGCTTTCAACAGCACATGCCTAAAACTAGAAGTAATACTGTTTAAAAATTAGAATTTCAACACGAACCCTGGAAACATTGAACGTCACTTTGTATTTTCTATGAACACACTTTTCTGCTTAAAACCTAGTCCATCAATGATGCACACCTACTAACCATTTCCACACCTGCTAACCATTTCAAGTCCGTTGTCGAATAGGTTTTCTTGAATATCATTTTACATATCAGCTGTATGATATTTTGGCACAGCATGTTTTAGACCATCCGGTAATTTTGGGCAATATAATGAAGTACCAGAATTTATTGATTACGGCAATTTACTCTTGAGCTTTTTCCATTTCCTCGACATTCGTTGTAGATATCCGAAACCTGTTCTTGGCATAGCTAAGAGTTAGGAGAGAAGCCCCGCCCACTCATTTCTCTCTGTCTCAAACTTATGAATGAAAGAGCGCACTGCGGTTAGGCTTTTTACGTTTTACATATCCAAATTAGTTTACACATTCAAGTTTATTTGTATTTCATTGTTTTAAGAGGTCCTTATACCCTCATGGTTAATTTACAGTATACAGGTGCAGATGAGTAGACCAACGGAAAATTAGAGTAGCAATAGTTTAATGGTTTTCAGGTATGTTTACTTAGTCGTCCGATATGCGTAAACATCTATTGTCACCCATAGCTGCATGTGTACATCCATCTAACTTTCTCAGCAATGATAAACATGTTACGGTATTATCGTCATGATGTCGCAATGCATTTGCATTACGGCTGTTCGCTGCATATAATTCAGGTACCGGAACATGACTGAATGATTTTAAAATTCTTTCATCAAATTGACAATTGTAGCATTCAGTGGAAGGATTTGTTGAGAATTCTTTCCTTCGTTTCGCCGCAAAACATCATTAGTGGCGACTACCATGGGGAGATGAATGACCAAATTATTGTTACTGCGATGGCTGACATCGCTACTTTTACCATCGCTTCCTGAGCCATCGGTCCTGGTAACAGACAATGCGCCATACCATACCAAGCTAACAGAGGATATTCATTGACCCACATCTGCAATATCGTATAATCACAACTGGCCCACTACCACTCCATTCTCATGGTAATAAAACATACACGATACATAAACGTTTAGAAACACACAAATACCTATATGAATGATACTGCATGGGATTGGTTATTGTCGGTCTTTCTAAGCATAAAATGCCGTATCGTAGCAATCTCTTTCATTCATAAATTTTGAGACAGAGAGAAAGGAGTGTTTGGGGCTTCTTTTCTAAGCGTTTAGCTAAGCCAAGGACAGGTGTTGGGACAAATACAACGAATGTTGAGGAAATTGAAAAAAGTTCAAGATTAAATTGCCTTAATCAATATATTCTGGTACTTCATTATATTACCCAAAATTACAGGAGGGTCTAAAACATGCAGTGTCAAAATATCCAGAAGATACACCTGATATATAAAAAAGATATTCAAGAAAATTATACGATAACAGACTTGAAATGGTTAGTATTTGTTTCATTCCATATTCTTTTTCAAACTAATCCATTAAAAAATCCTTCGTCGTAGATACATCCATTTGGTCATGTATATATTTCATCCTTCCACGGGCATCTAAGTTTTGGCTAAAGAGCAACGTTCATTTTCCTCTCGTGATGTCCAGAAAACTAGCATAGAAAGCAATCTCGATGACTTTGAACTGGAAGGGATCGTTGATGCTTAGGATATAACCTCGTAATATTTTGTGCTAAAGCCTCATCCTTACCGAGGCTTTCTTTGCTTTACAGTCTGATAAAATGACTGAGCGTGAACATCTTAGACAAAGACCTAGATTCTTGGTTTTATTTAACTGTTTACGTAGACTAGTATAACAACGACTATGTTTGCCGATGAATATTCTTTGGGCAGCTTTCTTCAGTGGTTCCAACGTTATTTGTACTGGGTTTTACTGCTATGCGGTTCTTTGTCAATATGGTAAGCTTTTTAGCTCAGAAGGCTTGGAAATCGTGCAATCAATTAAGCTCGAATAGGGTTTTTTTTTTTATCTATTATTGAATACGAAATGCTAATTGCTACGGTTGGTTTTCTCATTGTCACGGTATATTTTAAACACGGTAGTGGAGCAGAGAAAATAATTTGTTCACAAAAATACTTCAGTGAAGGATATAAGCATGAAATTTGGTATTTATCTTCTCCATAGGCCAATTTTTGAAAATTACTGGGTGTCCACTCAAAATTCCCAAATGGCTGCCATTTTTCAAGATGCCTCTAGTCATGTTTTTATGCATTTATTTTGGTTATACACATTTTAGACAGTCGCCAAGCAAGAGTAAAATATATATCTTTTACAGATTTCATATAGCATATGAAGAAAAATGGCATCCAATATGGCATGCAAAACCCTTAAATAAGCACGTCTCAGGAGTTAGTAGGCATGGAAAAATGTCTTCCTATTCAATATAATAGTTTGCAAGTCGATATATAATTTAGTTGGGGGTTTTATCACTAGTTTTAGTTTAAACCAATGAATGTTAGCGCACAACCAGGGTACATTGGTGACTTCATTGCTGTGTAACCCAGCATGGAGTTCAGTGTCAGATAATCATGCTTTGCTTACGCTGTATCTAGCTTTGCTTTACTGTAATTTAGTGTCCCAAATTCTGTCTAATAGCCCCATATCAATTAGCTTGTAAAAAGTATATATATAGTTAGTAGATCTAGTTAGACAGCCACATCTGAACTGACAGGAAGTGTCAGCACATCAAAGCCGAGCTAAGGGTAAGTGGGGCTCTGCATGGCTTGTTCATGTACTTACCTGGATGGCGTACAGACCACTCAGGACTTAAATGGCACTAGGTGAATGAGCGATTGGGCTAGATGTAGGGTGACTGAACCTAAATACGTCGGTGTGTATATCAGATTTAAGGTGGTAAAAGGATAGTCCCTTGGCCTTAGTCAGGAGCTCATAATGGCAAGTGTCAATTCAACCACAGGCAAAAGGAAGACCGACTGGAGCAAATGTTGTCTTTGCCAGGAAAACTAGAAAGATGAAGGTCTAACGTTACCCTTGGCACCTTTACATCATAATCCTGAATATGATGGGTACATAATGATTTCAACCAATGTGCTGTTGTTCCAGGATTGGTGAAATGCTGCTTAACTTTGACCCAGCAAGGCTGGATTACGGCAGTAGCACAGAGGCAACACTGCAACAAAGCATTGCAAAATACCACAAGAGCTGTAGGGTCATGTTTGATTATGCAAAACTTGATCATCCACGAAAGATAAGATCTATAGTTGAAGGAAGTGAAACACAGGAAAACTATGCTAATCAGTGTTAAATGAGTCATGACAACCAGCATGCATTTTTTTGTCAAAATGTATCACCTGTATCAGATCTTCAACAAGTAATGACCATGAATCTCAATAGACTATTTGAGTGTGCATACACAATGATGCTAAATTATTTGCAAAACTAGGTGCAGGTGATGCAATTGCACAAGAACTGAAATACCATCTTGTTTGTCTCACTGGCCTTTACAATAGGGAAAGTTCCATCTTATAAATCTTGAGAAAGAACAATGTCACAGTGAAGAACCAGATGTATATCCACTGGTTCTATCAGAACTGGTTAATTATATAACTGAAACCAGCTTGAGTTCCGATGGTCTTGCCATATTCCCTCTTGCAGAAATATCCCAATTATACCAACAGCACTTGGAACAATTGGTCTTTGCCTCACCCGCTGTAAATACAAGATTAAAGGACATTTTGTTAGTAGAAATCCCTGAATTTAGATGCACACAAGAAAGGAATAAATGTACCACTTGCCTTGCAGAAAGATGTAGCTTCAGACCTATCTCAGGCATCTGATTACTCACATACACTTGTGATTGCTAAAACAGCAAAGATACAGAGGAAGCATATTCTGGATCATCAGTTCACGTTTGAAGGATGCAGCAATGATGCCATACCTCAAAATCTGCTCCAGTTCACTAGTATGGTCGAACATGGAGCAGACAGTCTCAGCTAAGGCTTGGCCCAGCTCCTGCAGTACAACTGCTTCTCAAAACAGATGTAAGGAGCAAGTGTACATCATCACTCAAAGGATAGGGAAACGCCTTCTCCAGTGTTCAATGGCATGGCCATCTATGACAATACCAGGAAGAGAGACCTGGTCGAAATGCTTTATGATCATGGAATGAGCACTTCCTATGACAGGGTGCTGGTGATATCAGTCTGACTGGGAGATGCCACTGTCACTAAGTATGTGGAAGAGGGTGTAGTCTGTCCACCTGTCTTCAGAAAGGGTTTGTTTATCACTGCAGTCATGGACAACATCAATCACAACCCTTCAGCAACTACAGCTACTACCTCTTTTCATGGGACCACCATTTTGGTATTCCAGCACCCTGCCAAAGACAACAGGGGGAAGAGCGTTAGCCAGAACAATTTGACAATGTAGATGAGGCCAGACTTGACTTATTTGCCAGAAAGCGGAGACCATGTGAAGCCGTCCCTCCAACCAGAGCAGCTCTGCTTCGACACATCAGAAGTTCAGCATATCAGGCAGGTTGTGTATAGAGTCAGGCAATTCTGCGCCAACCAGAAGCACTGAGTCCAGCTGACTGGGGTTGGGAAAAAATTGGCAAAGACTGGAAAGTCTTCTGGACAGCCAACTCCATCATTGCAAAGAGTTGTGAACAGCTTACAAAATGTGGCTGCAAATCTGGTTGCTGTGGCAGGTGCAAATACTACAGGCTTGGGCTTACATGCACGACTTTGTGTAGCTGCAAAAGTGAGGTGTAATCATAATGTGAGATGTAAATGTTAATGTTGCAAATGCTTCAGATACAACTGACTGAGAATTTTGTCACACTAAAGGGTGACACCAAGTATCTTTAAAATCGTTCATTTCAGGTTTAAAAAAGGACAGTGAGACAGTGCTTGAACGTAGATAAGATACGTTGTTATCATACTCCATTATAGCCTTGTGCTTGTATATTTTTCAGTAGCATTATGGTGTCCCTCTCCAAGATGTAATATTGATAATAGCCCAATAGAAATACTAGAAACAGATTCTCTGGCCTCATAATGTAGGCATACATAAAAATTTCATATCTATCTTTGTTAGTTGCATAGTTATCAAGCAAAATGCTTCATGGTGACCATTTTGTACGCCATCATTATCACAATGATAAATATAGAAGTAGGAGCTCTTGCGATATCTTCAATTAATTCTTCTACACAGGAAGACATTATTATATGATAATGATTCGGCCATCTCGAAAAGTGACACCCATATTGAAATTTTGTGTGAACACCCAGATTTTTTAAAAGATGGAGTTAGAATGAGCATTTGTGCCACATTTCATGCTTGTCTCACAAACTGAAGCATTTTTCTACTTGGCTGCACTACAGTGAATTTGATTCTTTATGCTTCAGTCACTTAAAAAAACATCTGCCGATATTCCTACCCAATCTAACTGACATTTGGTCAATAATCATTTCTACACAGATTCAGAGTAGTGTTATGCTCTAACTTGGTGCTTATGGATTCTTAATCTTTGGTATAGGTTTATCATTTTAAAACCTCCCACTCCCTCAATGACATTTTTCAAGAGATGCTCCATCCGTACAATATTTTCTATATACTTATATAGACCCCATGCCCCTTCTACCTTCACATACTCATAGCCATTCTAAATGGCGCATAATCATTAAGGAGCTTGACTAATTTGGCCGATTACCATTCAATTATTCTCCTTATAGTACAAAGGAAACCTTATCATCTATCAACAAAGGTTTCTGCTTGGATTTTATTTAAAAGCTTCTTGATTAGATTAAAAATCCAGTTTGCATCTCTTTTTAGTGCACCTGAGCCATCTTGGCTGTCACATCTAGCTGCCCTACGTCGGATTTTGGGCTCTGCTATAGCCTCTGTGCTACGTCTAATCGTGGGCTATGTTTCTTACTCTAAACTTCACATTTGAAAAAGAACAACAACTAAAATCTCGTGACAGTTCGAAGCAAAATAAGAAGATAGATGCCTGAAATAATCATCTTCCCATCAAGAAATTAAATCACGGTGTCGCAGATTAAAGCATATAGCATGGCAAGATAACTGTCCAATTCTAGGTAGTTGATCAGTCATCTGACCGATAAGTAGCCATGAAAAACATATCAAGTGCAACATACGGCGGTGTAATCACTCCCAAAAATCACAGATCTAAATGAGCCTCATCTCTAGTGAGTCAAATACTCTTCATTGTTAAATCATAACTGGAAACTACTATCTGGGTCTTTTCAGGCTAATGAACCTTCCGTTGACGCTTTTCTTTGAATTTTAGTATTCACTGAAACGTATCATTTTCTCCTTTTAAATATATTTTTTTTTTCTGTTGACCAGAAATGATTAAATTTGCACTTGCTCCCCAGACCTGTAATTGAGTAAGCAGTAGTTATAAACTAATTTCTTTTTATATGTTATCCGTAAATTTGTGAAAAACTGATCTTTAATGAATTTCTTGTACCAGTACCGCAATTGGGTCGAAGCATTTCATTCCTGACAGCCAGCACACTTACGGAAACCAGGCACTTGAGATGCCTGTCCTTTTAACAACACTTTAGAAAATTAATCATCAGTTGTATATGAAATAATGTTTAACGCACACTTACTGCTAGTCATAGAATGACAGCATTATGAAATTAGTATTAAACTTTCCATTTTCCGTTATTATGAAAGCGATATAAATTGTAATTTTGAAGTTGACAACTATGTACTTAACCTTGTGCAATTTTTTTTTTAATTGTGGTTTCTGGCAGCAGAGTTGTTGCTGACGGTGTTTATAATATACTTAAGACATATTATGCTTTCTGTTCCTCCACGTCGTGTTCTGGAAAGTGATGTTTTGGTCAACCACGATTCATCCTTTAATGCAAATGAAGGATGCTACCTAATGCAAATGAACTGGATGCTATCCTATCATGGATGACGCCGATTAATTATTCTCGTACCGTCCTTTATCCTGTGATTTAAAGTATATAGGTAATAGTGAACTTACTTGTCCTGAATACTTGGCGATTTTGCTTGTATTAGGTGCAGCAATGACATAATTTCATCTACTTTGTTTCTTGCATGAAGGCTTTGTATGTATTGGAACTTTTCTGGCAAATTAAGGACCGCCGTAATTTGTTCAATAGGAATCGTAGTTATGGTGAATAATTATAGTAATTCTCTGGTAATCTCATAAGCTTCCCTTTTCCCTTTTTAACGTTTTGAATAAAACAGTTCCACATGGTCAATAATCTCTCCCTTACTATTTCCACTGGTGATCATCGTCTTTCTCTCCATCATTTGATGTTAATGTGTCTTATATAATTCATTTATAGTCACAACGTCTCTGAAATAAGATAGAAAATTTCTCTGAAGTGGTGCTAGTCTGTCATTCATCAAGGAATTCGTCTGTCGCATTTCAATGACCTTCTCATTCTAGGAATGAGCTTCCCTTTTATTCTTGGTGGTCGGAGTTACAATATAGCATTTAACCGACCGTCTTTCGGTTTTCTAGAGTAATAAAACTCGAGTTCCCATAACAATCAACGGGGAACAGCCGTCGAAAGTTTATTTTGCCCATTTAAGTTTTGTTAAAAAGTTTTGTTGATTATTCATTAAGTACATTCCATTAAGTGATACTTATGAAGTGGAAAAGTTACAAAACTGTAGTAACTACATTAAAACTTTACCCAAGAGTAAAAGTCAACTCACTCTCTCTCTTTCTGTGTGCGCGCGCGCGCGCGGGCGGCCGTCCGTGTACCTTTGCTATTATCATTATCTAATATTTAATTCATTCAATAAGCAGAAAAACCATTTTCTTGATAAACGTGCTTCCGTGTATCTAAATATTTAAATTTCTGCTATATACAGCGAATATAAAAAAGATAAAATGCAAATTGGGGCAAGAAATAAGGAAAAAAAATCCTTAAAGATATTGGGGTAAAATATCAAGCTAAAAATAATTACACCTCTTCTGGACATTATGAGCATCAACATTCATAAAATCTGAAAACTGTTTAATAATGAATAGTTACACGTTCTGCAGAAGAGGACCAGACGTTAAAGGTGACAAAGTAATTCCTCAGACGTTAAAGGTGACAAAGTAATTCCTAACTAAAAGGGAATGCAAGATAGCCAAAAAGGGTGATTTTTTGAGCAACGTTAATGTCAAAATCAAGGTTGGCTGTCTCGATAATGGCCAATTTTCAGAAATATCAAGTGCTGCTTTTTCTTATGTCTTGCCGTAATGCAAGATGAGTTACATTCGCGATCACCAGGCGATGGAGAAGAATTCTCCTGGAATTTAGCATCATTCCTCAACTGAATCATTTAATACATCGCTCTCAATCGGAGTTAAGGCCAATACGGTTTCATTTCTCATTAGGAGGTAGGCTATCGAAGACTATAATGTGAATTAAGAGAGATTACATTCATCATCATTATCATCACGGATGGTCAAAAGATTACATTCGTTTTGTTGGAAAATGCGAAATTTTGAAGAGCCATGTTCATAATACAATATCATTACTCAATTCCAAATGACGTACGCTTCACGTAACCAAGATCATGAATAATTCATGTCAATGACTTTCAAAGGCTTCCTCTACTTTATATCAGACACGTTTCACAAATATTTTTTTCGGTTTTATTCTTTAACAGAGATATAATGGAAGTAGTCCTGATTACGATGAGAAAATGAAAAGGAATATGAGATTGGTAACAGAATCAGATAGAAGCAATCCGTAATCTTAGTGCACGCCATCAGTGACACCGGAGCTGAGTGTAATCAATATTTCTGTATGTGCTTTTTTGGGGGGGCGGGGGGGGGGGGGGACCTAAATTTGAATACAAAATGAATATTGAAATTAGTCTGGCAGCAGTGGGTGACAACCTGGAAAAAATACCCAGAATCGGTTTTGATTGATTTTGGTAGAAAAAGTTCCATAGAATCAGAAACTGAATGATGCACAGCTGGCATCTTTGGGCCTCTTGAGAAATTCAACATGGCATCCAAGATGGCTGCTACGGAAATCCAAAAGCTATAAACGTCTCTCATTTCTTTAATTTTTAGCCTACATTTTAATGGAAAATAAAGTGCAAATCCAAAACTTATTGAGTTGTTCATATTCAGTATAAAACTCAAATGTTACATTGGTTGCAAAAAAAATCGTGATAAAGAAAGAAGACACACACATGCTGAATGTTTGGTCACTTTATCAGAAACTGATATAAAAAAAAAGGTTGCCACAGGATAATTATACATGATTTCAAGTGAGAAAGTCTTCATTATCGTTATCCCTTTCGTTGTCAGTGTCAGCCGCTTCATCTTCAGAATCCTGGAAAGCTGCATTGAGAGGATTAACAGCCGAGACTGGGGTCGATATTGCACTTGCAAAAGGTGCTGCATGCAATATCAGTTTTGCGACACGAATACCTCCTTGTGGAACATCCATCTGTTGACGATCGGCAGTTGCAGAAGAGCAGGTTCAGCACTCTCTCAGGAGCAGCCAGTGTGTCAGGTGGAAGTGGTACTTGAAGAAGGATTTGACTGTCGAGGTTTGGTTTCCACCCGAAGTCCGATGAGGTCAAAGCTGGAGGATCAGATTAAAATGCTGCCTTCCATAGGCATGCTTGGTAATGGGTTCTCTTGACATGCAAACTAAATGCTCTTGAACTGCGTGGAAGGGTTGTGAGTTTAAATTTTTGAGAATTGCCTCTGGCCATTTTGTGTTGTCACATGCTATGGCAAACCTCCAACATGGTGCCAGTTTCCTTGCTGTCATAGCACTTGGCAATGAATGCAACAGCTTGCGTTTCCATCCTCTTCATACTGTTCATTGTCTCCAAGCAAAGGAGTATGGTGTCCTTGTTTGAGGATTTTTAACGCTTTGACTTTTCCAATTCCATATGGTGTACTGATGGTATCACAACCAGTCAGGGCGTGGAGAGGAAGTAAATACTTGGCTATTTCTGCATGCTTGTTTCTGCATGCTTGTTAACTTTCACGCCAAAAATTTATAGTATTCCTTATGGGACGTGTTAGAACAAGGAAAATTTTGCAACGGAGACCTTCAGATGCAACAAAGTGGACCAACAGGACAAAAACATCCGCATCGTCACAAATGACATGGATCATTTCCTTGGTTTGTCTGGCAATGTGGAGTGCATGGTTGGCAATAATTACATCTGCCTCTTCCTGCGCTACTTTCAAGTCCGTTCTTCTCTGATACTTTCCTCTCTGAATGGAATATGGTACAGGATCTGACCTGGTGATGACCAGTTCCTTGTCAGTGGCAAGCTGTTGAAAACGATCCACCAATGCATCACAAAGCAGGTTAATGATTTGTACCTTGTTGTCAACAATAAACAATGATGCAGCTTGAGATGGCAATGGCCAGTTCAATGTAAGATGGAATTGATCACTTTTTCTAGTGGAAGACCGTTGACTTCTTGTGTAACCCTTTGGACTGTATGGATAATATCTGTTGAACACCAGATATACATCACTTTGGATTATTTTTTTTCTAAAAAATGTTTCCACTGCTGCAACAAGATCAAATATTCTTCCAGGACTCGGCCAGTGAATTGTTCAAAAGATGGCACAACCATCAAGCACAACAACCTCTGGGTCTGGTGTTGTTCGAGAGGACTGTTCAACACCCAAAGAATTTTTGTTTTGACTTTGATAAAGCTGTTCGAAGGTTACCATCATCCGTGAAAAGGGAAGTTGGAATCTGTGAAAGTTCATTGTCTAACAATTCCCTCATATGGAAGTCTCCAGTATCCATGAGACCAATGGTCCTAGTGAAGGTAATTTCAGTGTCAAAGGGTGGATCACAGCGTCCAAAAAGTGGTGATTGCTTTTGTTTGATTGCCATTGTAGTTGTAGGACAGCTTATCGGTTCAAGGAATCTGTCTGGCAGTTTTGCTTCATGCACTTCCATAGACTGTTTCCCCAGTACAATGGCTTGGTCATCGCCCATCGAAGAAGCAAGTTTTCCTGTGACAATGTTGACGAGTTCTTTGGGGTGACCAGTTGGATCAAGAAGATCAATACAGTGCTCCTTGGTATCTGATCGGATCCATGCTTGGGACTCTTTTTTTTTGTGGTAAACTGAGGGTTGTTGGATGTTGTTCTGCACGGCATCAATGTCACAAACAAGCATACTGCAGTTGTGGAGATTGAGTGCCCATCTTTTTGTGGCATTGCTATTCAGTGTGAGTCCTGTCAGTCACCCCTGCTTGTGTCCAGCCTGCATGAACGTGGTTTCAATGTATGTCACTCCATGTGGGGTTTGATGCACCAGGTGTGTGTCTCATTGTATGTTGGCCTCTGAGAAACATTTCTGTTATTTCGGATGGTAGTGTTTCCATGGAGCGAAGATAGTACATGCCATACCTGGCATGGTCTACATGACCAGAGGCAAAAAAAAATAAGGCAGCATTTGGGACAGCGCCCAGAGATGAAGGGGCCAATCAGATTCACACACTGCACGCCATCATGAGGAGCACTGGCCGGATGAAGCAGTCCAGCCATAATTTAGCAGTTTTACTTTTTTCTGACAAATCCACCATCCATGTCTGGGCATCATTCAGTTTCTGATTCTATGGAACTGTTTCTACCAAAATCAATCAAGACTTGCTTGGGGGTTATTTTTGCAAGGTCTACTTGAAAATCAAGGTTTGACTAGTAGATTAAATACAACCTATAAAATTCGCATTGCGTCTAAAATTTCTCATAAATGTTTTCCCATGAGCATAGGTTTGAACTCCGCCGCAGGGAGCAGACATCAAATCATACAAAATCCCCATTTATTATTGAACCGTAATTCCAGTGAACACTACAACGACCTATTCTTTGCCCTTCTTTTAGGTGATCAAGCAAAAGCGTCAACGTTTAACGAGATTATGATCATTTCTAGAAGCATATGGAATACAAATCCAATTATTATATTCATCCATAATGAATAATTCAAATGTTTTTCAATGCATCCCTTTGATGTCATCAAAGCTGATTTGGATGAATTGTTATAAGATTAAAAATTAATTGTGTATGAAATTATCTTTATCTCACACACACTCCCAAATATGAAAAGATATTTTGAAATTAACATTAAACTATCCATTTTCGTTGCCATGAAAGAGATAATATAAAAAATATTCCACTGATTCCAGTTCCAGGATATTTAGTTATTATTATATTCACTCATGATCGTTAGCGCAGCCTTAAATATAATCTTATGCTATTTAATATTTGTATCATACTGCGTAGTCAGTGTATTACCCAAGCATTTAAATTATTAGACGTCTCCACGCAAATTTTTGTACTCATATATATATATATATATATATATATATATAGATATATATATATATATATATATATATATAATATATATATATATATATATATATATATATATATATATAACAAGTGTTAGTGTCTAAATCATATTTTTCAAGGTCACTGCGATGATTATGACACTTCTGATGCCCTTTAGGCCCAAGTTTAGTCCCGATAAGAGAGGAGGTGTGAGAAGGAGTAAAATATAAAATGTCAAAAATGATGTATATTGTGTCTAATCCATAGTTTTTGAGATCACTGGGATGAATAGGCACTCTCCTGGTGCCCTTCAAGTCCAAGTTCAGCCCCAATAGGGAAAGGGGTGACAAGTGGTAAAATATAAAATGTCAAAAATGCTGAGCAATGTAACTGAAGTAACAATCTTAACAGGAAAGGGAGGGAGTGAGTGAGATGGTAAAAAACAAAGAGCGAGAGAGAGAGAGAGAGAGAGAGCAGAGGGGGCTTGAGAGGATAGAGAGAGAGAAAGTTTAACAGTTGTCATTCAGAGTTTTCCCAAGCTGCACCGGGTTGGTCAGCTAGTATCTCCAAAAGTACTGAAGATAAAAGAAAAATTCTGTTAGCGGATAAAACCTTACATCTTTAAATTTCATCCAATATAAGATTTAGTTTCGATTTATCATAAATTCACATTTAAGTGGTTTTAATTATCGCATTATAATATTCGCCACGGCCTGGCCCTAAACGCTTTTCAGATTCTAATACCTCCAAAAGTATTAAAGAGAGAAGAACATCTCTTTCCGCAGATAAAACCTTAAATGTTTAAATTGCATCCCATACAAGATTTATTTTTAAAATATCATGAACGCACATTTAAATGAAGTTTTAATTATTGCCTTAGGCCCTAAAATTATTCAAATGCTAATATCACCATAAGTATTGGAGATAAAAAAAAAAAATTTCTTTCGTCAGATAAAACCTTACCTCTTTAAATTTCGGCCCATATAATATTTCTTTTTAAAACATAAATTCAACGTTTAATTAATGTTTTCATTATTGTATTATAATTTTCGCTATGGCCCAGCCCTAACGCTGTGTAAATGCTAATATCTCCAAAAGTATTGAAGATAACAGAAAAATTCTTTCGACAGATAAAACCTTACATCTTTAAATTTCATTACATACATACATTATTTATAAAATATCAGTATTACTGTTAACGGGTTCATTTCTTATGGCTCGGCACGGCCTGGTTCACATGCCATTCAAATGCTAATAACTCCAAAACTATTGAAAGTAAAAGAAAAATTCTTTCGGCAGATAAAGCCTTACATCTTTAAATTTCATCCCTTAACAGAACTATTCAAGACTGTTTGAAATGCAATTAATGGTACTAATTATGAAGCAGAGGATTTAGATATACCTAGTTAACCCTTTAATGGTTTAACTTTAAGATTTGCCGGTTATTACCTTCACGGTATCCTACTGGTATATGTATGTATATATACTATATGTATATATATACTATATGTATACATATATAATTATAACATTTTATATTATATATATATATAAATATAATATATAAATATATAAATATATATATATATATAATATATATTATATTATATATATATATATAATAAATATTTATATATATATATAAAATATATAGTATATATTAATATATATATAATATATAAAATATATATATATAAATATATATATATATATATATATATATATATTATATATATAAATATATATATATCATATATATTAAATATATATGTTATATATATATATATATATATATATATATATATATAAATAATAGCTGACCAACCTGGCACTGCCTGGGCAAAATCTGAATGACTACTGTTAAAAACTCATCCTCTCTCCTCTTCTCTACTCTCTATCTCTCCTCCTCTCTCTCTCTCCGA